>NC_052343.1:20588654-20888654 GCF_016432855.1 Salvelinus namaycush
GAGAGAGAGAGAGACAGAGAGAGAGAGAGAGAGAGAGAGAGAGAGAGAGAGAGAGAGAGAGAGAGAGAGAGAGAGAGAGAGAGAGAGAGAGAGAGAGAGAGAGAGAGAGAGAGAGAGAGAGAAAGGGAGAGAGAGTTGGGTTGGCAGCGCACTACATTGCTGCCATAAGTTGAGGGACAGTGTCTGACAGACCAATCAACCTGCACATGTACTCTCTCTTGTTACTCTTGTCCCGTTGACAATTTTGATTCTCATTTTTTGTTTTCTTTTGTTTTTATAATGTTAATATCCAAAATAAGCTTTGGCAATATGTACATTGTTATGTCATGCAAATAAAGCAAATTGAATTGAATTGACAGAGAGAGAGAGAGAGAGAGAGAGAGAGAGAGAGAGAGAGAGAGAGAGAGAGAGAGAGAGCAGCAAAGAGGAATTGCCCATCACTCTTATAATCTGTGTAGGGCTAGGCAAGAATACAGGGACATGGGAGGAGGGGACATCCCCAGAGATTTTACACTACACGACTTCTAAAATCACATTTCATGATTTCCTTGTCCCAAATCTTTCCTTCCTTCCATCCTCAACCCCAGGACGTGGCTGCTCACATTACACAATGATTCCCTAGTTGATCCTGCCCTGCATTTCTCGGTTGTCGTAGGAAAAAAATGCTGACACGCAAACAGTGAGCTGTTTTATAAGTGTGCACATTATTATGTGCAGAAACATTTTGAAAAAGCCAGAGGCGCAGAATATGAACTTAATATGAAATAATAACGATAATATGAAATTATCTTTTTGGTTTGTGTCATGGTAGGACGCAGATGTAATATTGGTAGAATTCGTTTTGCATGGTGGGTGGAGATTTCACTTAAGGACCAACGGAATGAGCAAACTGCGCTCAACCGAGGCACAAGGCCATGTAAAACGAACTTGCACATTGAAGGCAGCCAGGTTCTCTCCACAGCTCCACCAATCTGTCCTCCATCAGCTCGGTCCACACGGTGCATGTAGTTGTTGCTTTCCTCTTCGCCATCATTGTTTTGGTCTCACATGCTGAGTGCTCATTGGCTATTGGCAGCAGTCCTTGCCCAATCTCGTCATAGCACTGCTCATACTACAAGATGCACAACCAAAATGATCAGGACATTTGACAGGGTTCTGGAGAATGGAACAGCCATCATCGGTGTGTCCTTGACCCACTCAAACTATGCGAGTCCCGACGTATTGATCCTAGCCCAAGTTCATAGGATTTCACCCCGATCTGGGACGGCAAAAACGGGGGAATTTGTGGCAAAATTGTGTAGTGTAGAGCTGTTCAGTTAGTTAATGCAATCCCTGGTTTGTCTGTACCATCACCACCTTCATAAGCTAAACAGATAAGGTTATCATTAACCAAAGCAAGATCAGCAAACATTCACACTGGCTGCTGTCTCCTCAGTCTCTCTACACCTTGTGTACTTAAATTTCCAACTGGAAAAGGGAAAGGCTTAGAGACCACAGGAGTTAAGCCTTATCTTTCACCAAGGACATCTCTTTAGATACCAATCTAAAGCACCGCATTGAGGGCTTGGGAAGAAAATCTATGTTACTTCAACTCAAAAGAGCAAGCAAGCAGAATTTCCCTGCCAACGCATTTAACATTTACATCCTAGTGTCTACGGCCTTATCGGCTTCCTCATCAACACACGCGCGCATGCAAGCACACGCACACACACACACACACGCATGCACACACACACACGCATGCACACACACACACACACGCATGCAGCATTGTTATACATTGGGAAAACATTCTCTAATACTTTCATCATTCTGATGTTAGTTTCTCTGTCCACAGAATAATGTGTCTGGTTGGCTTCCTAGTGACAAAGACTGGCCCAGAGGACTAGGACTACTGTCACGTTCCTGACCTGTTTTCCCTTGTTTTGTATTTATTTAGTATGGTCAGGGCGTGAGTTGGGTGGGTTGTCTATGTGTTGTTTTCTATGTTAGGGTTTTGTGTGTTCGGCCTGGTATGATTCTCAATCAGAGGCAGCTGTCAATCGTTGTCCCTGATTGAGAATCATACTTAGGCAGCCTGGGTTTCACGTGTGTTTTGTGGGTGTTTGTCTACCGTGTTAGTGTTTTCACCAGACGGTACTGTTTCGGTTTTCTGCACTTGGTTTATTGTTTTGTATTTCAGTGTTCAGTTTCGGTTTTAATAAATCATCATGAGCACGAACCACTCTGCATATTGGTCCGATCCTTCTCGCCTCTCCTCGTCCGATGAGGAGGACGAAATAGACAATCGTTACAACTACTGAGATGATAGGACAGCCCTGATGCAGTACACATGAATACATTACAAACCCTATCTAATGACCGATCATAGAAATAAACTACTGAACTGCATACAGAACCACCACAGTATTGTCTGTCTATGAATTCAACCATGATACCACACAATAGGCATTAACATCAAATATTGTTGTATTGCACTGAAAAATGTGCCAATCATTTCACCAGCTGTCCAAATTTCATTGGTTTTGAACTCACCTCATCAAAGCCACTGTCCTCTTTCTTGAAAGCTGAAAATAGAGAGAAGAAGAAAATCAGGCTCACATTGACGTCTTTTGAACAGGGAACTGAAACAGTGACTACAACCACAGTGTGCACTCACTCATAACCCACACACACATGCACACACATGCACACACATGCACACACATACGCACACACACAGCCCTGTAATTGTGTCCTGATTTCCTATTCATGTGATATAGATTCATTATGCTTCCTTCATTAAGGCAGACACTCAGGCAGACAGTCCGAGGTCAATCAACATGATCCGACACTGGCAGCATTTAGAAGAAGAGTTTGTTTGTGCTTTATTAGACAGACCTTTCAGACACTGCATCATCATTAGTAGACTAGTGAATGGCTGGGAACACACCTGGGTTCACTTCAAATAGTATTTGAAATCTTTAAATATACTTTAGCTGTGCTTGATCGATCTTGCCTGGTGCAACAGAACCAATGGAATAGTCCCAAAAGTGCACACCCCACCCAAATCTAGGCAGGCTTAAGCAAATGCTAAAAGTACATTTGAAGGATTTCAAACAATATTTGAACCCAGGTGTGGCAGGGAAAGATCAACACAACACTAGCAGCCCATTGTTGTGACTGAGGAGCTCTTGTCTTCTCTCTCCACTATAAATATAATTACAGGAAGTCATAGTGATTGCACTGGACAGCTATATTCTTCGTATTTATGAAAAGGAAGGTAAACAAAGCTGTGTTGCCGGTGTGATTGTTTCCTCCTTGACAGCTAGATGTACTGTATGTTACATTCAGTGCCAACCAGATCTTATCTTTAGCTTTGTTTTTGACTGTGAAAGACAAACCAATCCACATTGCCTGGGAGGAGTGCTGAAAAATGCTTTTCGGAAACATAGCCTAGTAAATATCTTTTTAATTACAAATTTCCCATAACGAAGTCAATAATAATTATCTGATTGGAGGGTATATCACGACTTCCGCCGAAGTTGGTCCCTCTCCTTGTTCGGGCGGCGTTCGGCGGTCGAAGTCACCGACCTTCTAGCCATCGCTGATCCACTTTTCATTTTCCTTTGGTTTTGTCTTGTGTCTTGTATCACACCTAGTTCCAATCCCATTCATTACATGTTGTGTATTTAACCCTCTGTTCCCCCTCATTGCCCTTGTCGTGATTGTTTGTTTGTAAGCTATGTGCAAGTTATGTTCTGGTGTGCGACGGGTTTTGTACCCACTTGTATTATTTTGTATATTTTGGTTTTCGGAGTTTTTGAGCACTTATTAAACTGCTCCGTTTATACCAAGTTCGATCTCCTGCGCCTGACTTCCCTGCCACCAGCACGCACCCTTATAGAATCACCGACCTGACTATGGAGTCAGCAGGAGCAGGTACCCCGGTTATAGAGGTGGAGGAGCGCGTTCGGGAGCACGCAGCAATGCTTCACCATCTTGGCACCGCCATGGACCGCGTTGTCCGGACAATGGACCGCTGGGTTTTGATCTTCCACAGGGAGTTCTTCCAGCGCCTCCACCAGCACAACCGGGGTCTTCTCTGAGCGCCCCTTTCCACCTGGTTCCAGTGGGATTCGTCTCTCCCTGCCCCAGGAGTACGACGGAGAGGCTGCGAACTGCCAGGGGTTTCTGCTTCAACTGGAGCTATACCTGGCCACCGTCCACCCAGCTCAATGGGGCCGTGAGAGGGTGTCCTCCCTCGTCTCGTGCCTCACCGGGAAAGCCCTGGAGAGGGCCAACGCCGTGTGGAGAGAGGGAGATGCGGCGTTGGACCAGTTTGAGGAGTTCACCCGCCGTTTCCGGGCAGTCTTCGACCACCCGCCCGAGGGTAGAGCAGCGGGTGAGCGCCTCTTCCATCTGAGGCAGGAGATGAGGAGCGCCCAGGAGTTCGCCCTGGAGTTTAGGACCCTGGCTGCCGGCGCGGGATGGAGCGACAGGGCCCTGATCGACCATTACCGCTGCAGTCTGTGCGAGGACGTCCGTCGGGAGTTGGCCTGCAGAGACACCACCCTCACGTTCGACCAACTGGTGGACTTGTCCATCTGGCTGGACAACCTGCTGGCTACCCGCGGACGTTCTGATCGGGGTCCGGTGGTTCCATCCTCCCTCACCCCCTCTCCGATACCCATGGAGCTGGGAGGGGCGGTGCGCAGGGAGACCGGAGGGGGTTCCCGCTCGTGCACCATCTGTGGCTGCAGAGGTCACACTGCCGGTCGGTGCCGGGTTGGTTCCTCTGGGGATCGAGGCAGCAGGCAGGGCGCTACTACGGTGGAGAGTCAAGACCAGGTCTCCACCGTGTGCATTCCCCCTGAATATGCCGATTTGGCTCTCGCATTCTCCAAAAAGAAGGCGACTCAATTACCACCTCATCGACGGGGCGATTGTGCGATAGATCTCCTGGTAGATGCTGCACTTCCCAGGAGTCACATGTATCCCCTCTCACAGGCGGAGACGGAGGCTATGGAAACATATGTCTCCGAATCCCTGCGTCAGGGGTACATTCGGTCCTCCACTTCACCCGACTCCTCGAGTTTCTTTTTTGTGAAGAAGAAGGAGGGAGGTCTGCGCCCGTGTATTGACTATCGGGGTCTGAATCAGATCACTGTGAGGTATAGTTACCCGCTACCGCTCATAGCCACAGCGATAGAGTCAATGCACGGGGCGCGCTTCTTCACCAAATTAGATCTCAGGAGTGCGTACAACCTTGTGCGTATCCGAAAGGGAGACAAGTGGAAGATGGCTTTCAGTACCCCCTCTGTGCACTATGAGTACCTCGTCATGCCGTACGGGTTGATGAATGCGCCATCAGTCTTCCAAGCCTTTGTAGATGAGATTTTCAGGGACCTGCACGGGCAGGGTGTAGTGATGTATATTGATGACATTTTGATATACTCCGCTACACGCGCCGAGCATGTGTCCCTGGTGCGCAGAGTGCTTGGTCGCCTGTTGGAGCATGACCTGTACGTCAAGGCTGAGAAATGCCTGTTCTTCCAACAGTCCGTCTCCTTCCTAGGGTATCTCCTCAGGGGTGGAGATGGAGAGTGACCGCATTGCAGCCGTGCGTAATTGGCCGACTCCCACCATGGTAAAGGAGGTGCAGGGGTTCTTAGGGTTTGCCAACTACTACCGGAGGTTTATCCGGGGTTTTGGTCGGGTAGCAGCTCCCATTACCTCACTGCTGAAGGGGGCCCCGGTGTGCTTGCAGTGGACAGCTGAGGCGGACAGGGTTTTTAGTCACCTGAGGGCTCTGTTTACCTTGGCTCCCGTGCTGGCCCATCCGGATCCCTCTTTGGCGTTCATACTGGAGGTGGACGCGTCCGAGGCTGGGATAGGAGCTGTGCTCTCTCAGCGCTCGGGTACGCCACCGAAGCTCCGTCCTTGTGCATTCTTCTCTAAGAAGCTCAGCCCGGCAGAGCAAAACTATGACGTGGGGAACCGGGAGTTGTTGGCTGTCGTCAAGGCCTTGAAGGTGTGGAGACATTGGCTTGAGGGGGCTAGACACCCTTTTCTCACCTGGACTGACCACCACAATCTGGAGTACATCCGAGCAGCGAGAAGACTGAACCCTCGCCAGACAAGGTGGGCCATGTTTTTCACCCATTTTGTGTTTACCCTTTCTTACAGACCAGGCTCCCAGAACGCGAAGGCAGACGCATTGTCCCGGCTGTATGTCACAGAGGAGCGGCCCATGGATCCCACTCCCATAATCGGTGGCGCCGGTAGTGTGGGAGCTGGACACGGACATTGAGCAGGCGTTACGTGCAGAGCCCGCTCCCGTCCAGTGTCCCGCTGGGCGTCTGTACATCCCGTCTGCTGTCCGTGACCGATTGATCTATTGGGCCCACACGTCACCCTCCTCTGGTCATCCTGGGATCGGTCGGACAGTGCGTTGTTTGAGCGGGAGGTACTTGTGGCCTACCTTGGCTAAGGACGTAAGGGTTTATGTTTCCTCCTGCTCGGTGTGCGCCCAGTGGAAGGCTCCTAGGCACCTGCCCAGAGGTAAGGTTACACCCCTTACCCGTTCCACAGTGGCCTTGGTCGCACCTGTCGGTGGATTTTCTTACTGATCTTCCACTCTCACAGGGTAACACCGCGATCCTGGTCGTTGTGGATCGTTTCTCTAAGTCCTGTCGTCTCCTCCCTCTGCCCGGTCTCCCTACGGCCCTACAGACTAGAGGTCGACTGATTATGATTTTTCAGCGCCGATACCGATTATTGGAGGACCAAAAAAAGCCGATACCGATTAAACGGCCGATTATTTTTTTTACATTTATTTATTTGTAATAATGACAATTACAACAATACTGAATGAACACTTTTATTTTAACTTAATACAATACATCAATCAAATCAATTTAGCCTCAAATAAATAATGAAACATGTTCAATTTGGTTCAAATAATGCAAAAACAAAGTGTTGGAGAAGAAAGTAAAAGTGCAATATGTGCCATGTAAAAATGCTAACGTTTAAGTTCCTTGCTCAGAACATGAGAAGATATGAAAGCTGGTGGTTCCTTTTAACATGAGTCTTCAATATTCCCAGGTAAGAAGTTTTAGGTTGAGGTTATTATAGGAATTATAGGACTATTTCTCTCTATACCATTTGTATTTCACATACCTTTGACTATTGGATGTTCTTATAGGCACTTTAGTATTGCCAGTGTAACAGTATAGCTTCCGTCCCTCTCCTCGCCCCTACCTGGGCTCGAACCAGGAACACATCGACAACAGCCACCCTTGAAGCATTGTTACCCATCGCTCCACAAAAGCCGCAGTCCTTGCAGAGCAAGGGGAACAACTACTCCAAGTCTCAGAGCGAGTGACGTTTGAAATGCTATTAGCGCGCACCCCGCTAACTAGCTAGCCATTTCACATCGGTTACGCCAACCTAATCTCGGGAGTTGATAGGCTTGAAGTCATAAACAGCGCAATGCTTGAAGCATTGCGAAGAGCTGCTGGCAGATGCACAAAAGTGCTGTTTGAATGAATGCTTGCAAGCCTGCTGCTGCTCAGTCAGACTGCTCTATCAAATTTAATTATAACATAATAACACACAGAAATACAAGCCTTAGGTCATTAATATGGTAAAATCCAGAAACTATAATTTTGAAAACAACACGTTTAATTCTTTCAGTGAAATACGGAACCGTTACGTATTTTATCTAACGGATGGCATCCCTAAGTCTAAATATTGCTGTTACATTGTACAACCTTCAATGTTATGTCATAATTATGTGGAATAATCGCAAATGAATTACGGCCTTTGTTAGGAATAAATGGACTTCACACAGTTCGCAATGAGCCAGGCGGCCCAAACTGCTGCATATACCCTGACTGCTTGCACGGAACACAAGAGAAGTGACAATTTCCCTAGTTATAAGAAATTCATAGGCAATATTAACTAAATATGCAGGTTTAAAAATATATACTTGTGTATTATTTTTAAAGAAAGGCATTGATGTTTATGGTTAGGTACATTGGTGCAACAACAGTGCATTTTTCGCAAATGTGCTTGTTAAATCATCACCCGTTTGTCGAAGTAGGCTGTGATTCAATGAGAAATTAACATGCACCGCATTGATTATATGCAATGCAGGACACGCTAGAAAAACTAGTAATATCATCAACCATGTGTAGTTAACTAGTGATTATGTTAAGATTGATAGTTTTTTATAAGATAAGTTTAATGCTAGCTAGCAACTTACCTTGGCTTCTTGCTGCCCTCGCGTAACAGGTAGTCAGCCTGCCACGCAGGCTCCTCGTGGAGTGCAATGTAAGGCAGGTGGTTAGAGCGTTGGACTAGTAACTGGAAGGTTGCAAAAACGAATCCCCGAGCTGACAAGGTAAAAATCTTTCGTTCTGCCCCTGAACAAGACAGTTAACCCACCGTTCTTAGGCAGTCACTGAAAATAAGAATGTGTTCTCAACTGACTTGCCTAGTTAAATAAATATTTAACTAGGCAAGTCTAGGCAAACTAGGCAAATATTAAATATTTTTTTTTTTTGGCAATTCGGTGTCCAAAAATACTGATTACCGATTGTTATGAAAACTTGAAATCGGCCATAATTAATCGGCCATTCCGATTAATCGGTTGACCTCTACTACAGACTGCGGAGGCATTGTTTACACATGTCTTCCGGCACTACGGGGTGCCTGAGGATATAGTGTCTGATCGGGGTCCCCAGTTCATGTCTAGGGTCTGGAAGGCGTTCATGGAATGTCTGGGGGTCTCGATCAGCCTTACTTCAGGGTTTCACCCTGAAAGTAATGGGCAGGTGGAGAGAGTGAACCAGGATGTGGTCAGGTTTCTGCGGTCCTATTGCCAGGACCGGCCGGGGGAGTGGGCGGAGTTCGTGCCCTGGGCCGAGATGGCACAGAACTCGCCCCGCCATTCCTCCACTAACGAACTCTCCCTTCCAGTGCGTACCAGCCGGTTCTGGCGCCTTGGCATCAGGGTCAGACCGAGGTTCCTGCGGTGGACAACTGGTTTAGGCGCGCGGAGGAGACATGGGAAGCCGTCCATGTCCACCTTCAGCAGGCCGTGACGCGCCAGAAAGTTAATGCAGATCGCCACCGCAGTGAGACTCCGGTGTTCACACCGGGGGACCGAGTCTGGCTCTCGACCCGAAACCTGCCCTGCCGGAAGCTGAGTCCGCGGTTTGTGGGGCCATTTAAAGTCCTGAGGAGAGTGAACAAGGTTTGTTATAGGTTACAGCTTCCACCCGATTACCGTATTAACCCCTCGTTCCATGTGTCTCTCCTCAGGCCGGTGGTGGCTGGCCCGCTCCAGGAGTCTGAGGTGCGGGAGGTTCCTCCGCCCCCTCTGGACATCGGGGGGGCCCGGCGTACTCTGTTCGCTCCATACTGGATTCAAGGCGTCGGGCGAGGGGCCTTCAGTATCTCGTGGAGTGGGAGGGGTACGGTCCGGAGGAGAGGTGCTGGGTTCCAGTCGAGGACGTGTTGGACTCATCTATGGTGCAGGAGTTCCACCGTCTTCGTCCGGATCGCCCTGCGCCTCGCCCTCCGGGTCATCTGTGACGACTTCCGCCCAAGTTGGTCCCTCTCCTTGTCGCCGACCTTCTAGCCATCGCTGATCCTCTTTTCATTTTTCTTTGGTTTTGTCTTGTCTTGTATCACACCTGGTTCCAATCTCATTCATTACATGTTGTGTATTTAACCCTCTGTTCCCCCTCATTGTCCTTCTCTGTGATTGTTTGTTTGTAAGCTATGTGCAAGATATGTTCTGGTGTGCGACGGGTTTTGTACCCACTTGTATTATTTTGTATATTTTGGTTTTCGGAGTTTTTGAGCACTTATGAAACTGCTCCGTTTTATACAAAGTTCGATCTCCTGCTCCTGACTTCCCTGCCACCAGCACGCACCCTTACAGGGTATCACAACTAATCTGTTACAATGAGAAAGGGGAAGTTACAGAACGGGAGTAACGGTATTTTGTTTGGCCTTGATGTAAAATGACTTATTCATGTCAATGGCATTGTTTTGAGGCAGAGTCATCTAGACGCGGAGCCAAAGAATTGCATCTTTCTCATCATAGAACAGAGACACATAAAGGAGAGGAGAATTTCCTCAACGTAGAAAACACAGCAGGATCATTACAACTACAGTGAATGGGGACTTGAGTCAATACACAAGACTCTGTTGCATTGTTATTTAGTTCGAACACTCCAATATAACTAAACATGGACTCGTATTCTAGAACATAAATATAAGATACTGTAAATGATATCATCTGTCTACAAGTCACTGTGTTATACCATGGTAAGGAGGAGCATAGAAAAGAAAGAATAGTCTATATCAACTGCATGCATTTCTGATCATCAAGGAAAGAACTGTGTGGGAGTCGTACAACATAAAGGGAGACAAACAGGGAGACAGTTTTTGCCCAACTTCACTCGAAAGTAAAGAAGAAAAAACAAATACCCCATAACTTCTACTGCTTTCCTTTATATCCTACATGAAACATATCCCCCTTGAAGCTACAACTAAACTAACCCCCTTAAATCACTCATGCACATTTGCATTCCATGCTTATGGGATGAATGTGAATTTGTAAGCAGAGGAACAAGCTAAAATAAAATGCATGCCATTCTCTTTCCAAACGAAGACAACAAACGATGCAACGTTTCATCCATGTGGGATATATATATATATTCATTATTCAACAGTAAAGCAAGTTATTATTTATGGTGACAAAGTAACATATAAAGGTTAAATAAAGGTTAAATAAAACTTGTTTTATATATATTGACATATACAGTAGGCCAGGGTTCTACAACTTGCGGCCCACGGGTGATTTTATATTTTTGAATAAAATCATACTTTTTTTATTATTGTTATTATTGTTGGACATAAAATAATGATTTTAATTTGGGAAATCGGTTCCAAAGTATTCCCACACAAAATAGAGATATACAGTGTATGCAACCGTGTACAAATGTAAGCAAGGTTTGAAATTCTTATGTTTTAGTCCATTTGCAGTCTACAAATTATTTGTAATTATGTTCCGGGCCCCTGACCATCTGCTCAAGAAAAAATCAGCCCGTAGCTGAATCTAGATGATCCCTGAAGTAGGCCAACAGTCTCATCCCAGCTAACCTCAGCTAAGGTCAGAAGGCTGCATTGTCATAGCGATGTACTGTAAATACACAGTAACAGTCAAAAGACAAGGATAGAGTTGTGAGTTTGCAGATCCTACTGTACATGAGCTTAGCACAGTTAGCAATTGACATGCAAGGTGGACGCATAGCCTGGAATAGCAAGGTAGGATAAATAGCCTACAATCACGGTCCACATCAAATTGGACCATGCTTGTAGCTTGATTGTAGCTACAGCTACAATCATGCCAGCTAGAATGATTGTAGCTGGCAGCTTCATTATAAAGTACTCATAAAACACCAGTCTCAACATCAACAGTGAAGAGGCGACTCCGAGATGCTGGCCTTCTAGGCAGAGTTGCAAAGAAAAAGCCATATCTCAGAATAGCCAATAAAAATAAAAGATTAAGATGGGCAAAAGAACACAGACACTGGACAGAGGAGCAGCATCCCGGAGTCGCCTCTTCTCTGTTGACGTTGAGACTGGTGTTTTGCGAGTACTATTTAATGAACCTGCCAGTTGATGGGGAGGAGTAGTTGAGGACTTGTGAGGCATCTGTTTCTCAAACTAGACACTCTAATGTACTTGTCCTCTTGCTCAGTTGTGCACCGGGGCCTCCCACTCCTCTTTCTATTCTGGTTAGAGCTAGTTTGCGCTGTTCTGTGAAGGGAGTAGTTCACAGCGTAATACGAGATATTCAGTTTCTTGGCCATTTCTCACATGGAATAGCCTTCATTTCTCAGAACAAGAATAGACTGCCGAGTTTCAGAAGACAGCACTTTGTTTCTGGCCATTTTGAGCCTGTAAACAAACACACAAATGCTGATGCTTCAGATACTAAACTAGTCTAAAGAAGGCCAGTCTTATTTCTGCTTTAATCAGAACAACAGTTTTCAGGTGTGCTAACATCATTGCAAAAGGGTTTTCTAATGATCAATTAGTCTTTTAAGATGGATTAGCTTTTAAAACTTGGATTAGCTAACACAACGTGCCATTGGAACACAGGAGTGATGATTGCTGATAATGGGCCTCTGCACGCCTATGTAGATACTCCATAAAAAATAAGCCGTTTCCAGCTACAATAGTAATTTAAAACATTAATAATGTCTACACTGTATTTCTGATCAATTTGATGTTATTTTAATGGACAAAAAATGTGCTTTTCTTTCAAGGACATTTCTAAGTGACCCCAAACTTTTGAACAGTAGTGTAGGTTAAAGGATTAAGGTTAGGGTTAAGGGAAGGGTTAACTAGAAGGGATAAGGTTAGTATTAGGGTTATGGGGAAGGGTTAGCTAACATGCTAAGTAATTGCAAAGTAGCTTGAACGTTGTAAGTATTTGCAAAGTTGCTAATTGGCTAGAATTCTAAAGTTGTCTGTGATGAGCTTCGAACTCGCAACCTTTCCACCCCGACCAACCACCCTACCTTCATTTTTTTTGCCATAAGTAACAATCTGTCTTACGTAATCATACCAAAGGTAACATATTGTACTAATTTGAGGGTCCAGAATTTTCTAGTCTATGAGACCAGGCTGAACTATGATTTGATATTGAGTGTGAGCGTATTATTAGGACATGTATGGAAATAATCATATATACTGGAATACAGTAGGGATGTCGCATTATGACTTGGTTACAAGAAGCCCAACTTCTCAAACTAAGCTGTAATGCTCTTTGTTAAACCGTCCGTGAAACACAGACAGACAGTGAGTGATCAATCAATGCCTATATAGTGCAGTGCACCATGTTGATGCGCTGATGCAGATATCAGCAGCAACAGTGACCAATATGGACAAGGACAATCCATGCAGCAGAAAAGTCAATGACGACCTTTTTTTCATGCAGCCTCATATTGGTAAATGTTCCCTCTTCTTGTTGCATCTGAGCCGTTAATTTGGGGGGAGATAATATATAGCAATCGTCTACATAGGGAGTGATTTTTGGTGAGCCTTTAATGCACCAAACCGTATAGACCAACACCGGGATATATATATGAGAGAGAGAGAGAGAGAGAGAGAGAGAGAGAGAGAGAGAGAGAGACCTGTTTAGATGCCTGAGTTTACGCACGCGGGCCATTTGGATAGCAAGCTTCTTCCAGTTTTACAACAAGCACATCGGCAAGTACCTGATGTTTTATGATAACACTCAACATGAACTACCCATTTACAATATTCACATAGCTAATATCCTAGCCATGTATTTAGAATGCAATCTGGTTAATGTAATTTACGGTCACAGTGTAACAATGTGTTGAATGGCAGCAACACAATGACAGTTATTGCCATAATGCATCATCGTAATGTCGTAAAAGTGATTGCCACCAGTGTGAATGCCACCGCTGTTTTTTTGTCTAAAGCTTTTTGTAATAGTGAAATTCCGCTATCGTCCCGACTAGCTGGGGTGGACATTATTAGAATAATTTAGTTCCCTAGGCTACAGCAGCACCGTTTCCCCTAACCGTTAGTACTGCGATAGGCTATGCATTGTTGCACTATAACCGCTACAGTAGGGGTAGGCTACTTACCTATGCGACTGAAGCTCTCTGACAAAGTTCTTCGCAACTTTTTCATTTTGCCGATTTTTTCAGCAGGTTGCGAAGCTGGCATCAGGTCACACATCTTGCCGGTTGTATTGTAGCAGACAGTGATTTTCACACAACTGTGAAAAGGGTTCAAACCAAGCGGTCTCCGTTCTACTACGCTGTCAAAAAACAGGAAACGTTTATGCTAACGCTTTTGTTTTCAAAAACACATTGGTGTACTCTTCTCAGGTTTTCTTTGTATCCAACTACATTTCTAAAGTCGGAATTTTCCACAAGATGCCGAGTATGAAGCTGTAAAATAAAACATGCGCTGGCTGATATTCTCTAATCTCTCTCTGAAACTGAACGGGTTGTTGAGTTCTTTCTCTCTCCCAGTCTCTCTCACTCACTCTTTGCTCTGCTCCCCTGCAATCTGGTTGTCATTTTTGGGATTCTCTCTCTTCGGTTTGCGAGAGGGAAGAAAAAAACACACTCCAGCAGAGCTACAAACACCGCCCAGGATGCGCAACGATTGGCCAAATAAGAACAGGGGATTCTGTGATTTGCCAAGGATCTATCAATCATGCTTTTGTGCCGCTCGAATACAAAAACATAAAATTCTTTGCGCAGGGTTCAAAGCCCAGGGAGTCCGCTGTTCAGATAAAAGTAACTCACAAAAAGTGAAAGTGTGATGGCCTACTATACTGTGGCATTTAGCCTACCACAATTAGTTTGGCTATTGTTGATTTTTCAAAAATATATCTTAGCCAATGATGCAAAAAAAACTAATAATAACAATAATATCAAATACGATCAGGAATGTCTTCCAAATATCTTTTGTTTTAAAATATTATTGGATTATTTGATCATTTCATTGTAGTGTTGGGTGGTGTGAAGGGATGTTTGGGAAGTATTCCTAGCCCTAGTAGGAAACCGTTAGAATGTATTGAAAAATGTTTTTATCACAGGCTCTAATGCTTTCTGAGAGGTGTCGAACTTGAAATTAGACCTACACCTGTTGAGGACAGAGGGCGCTGTTTTCACTTTGGGGGAAAATCGTGCCCAATTTAAACGGCCTCGTACTCAATTCTTGCTCGTACAATATGCATATTATTATTACTATTGGATAGAAAACACTCTCTAGTTTCTAAAACCGTTTGAATTATATCTGTGAGTAAAACAGAACTCCTTTTGCAGCAAACTTCCTGACAGAAGTGGAAAATCTGAAATCGATGCACTGTTCTAGGGCCTGCCTATTAAAGTCCTTGATATTTATTAGTTTAGATGCACTTCATACGTCTTCCACTAGATGTCGACAAGCAGTGAGAGAAGAAATTGAGTGTGTAACTTGATCTGGGCTCGAATAATAGCTCTTGGCATGACGTGTCACCAGTTTCCTGTTTTCTGGAGAGCGCGAGAAGGGACCTGGATTTGCCTTCTGATAAGCTGTCGTTATGGACGACTAATATCTCCGGCTTTGATTTTATTTGATACATGTGACAATATCATCGTAAAGTATGTTTTTTCAATATAGTTTAATCAGATTATTGAAATTTTTTCGGGAGTTTTGCCGTGTTCCGTTCTCTGAGTTTGTTGACGATGGAGAGATTCGCGCCACTTGGCAAGTGTGCTTGCTAAATCGAGAGGGAAAAAGGCCGTTCTAAAACCAAACAACGATTGTTCTGGACAAAGGACCCCTTGTACAACATTCTGATGGAAGATCAGCAAAAGTAGGACCCATTTTATGATGTTATTTCATATATCTGTTGTACATGTGAACTAGTCGTTTGCGCCCAGAGTTTGGGCACTCTCTCGCTATACCTAAGCTGGATGTCGTAATGAAGTTATTTTTAGAATTCTAACACGGCGATTGCATTAAGAACTAGTGTATCTATCATTTCCTATACAACATGTATTTTTTAGTTATGTTTATGAATAGTTATTTGGTCAGAATATGTGTGTCAGAAAAAGTGTCAGAAAAATATCCGGACGTTGTGGGAAAAAGATGCTACGTTAGCACAATGTATAACCACTGATTTCAGCTCTAAATATGCACATTTTCGAACAAAACATAAGTGTATGTATAACCTGATGTTATAGGACTGTCATCTGATGAAGCTTATCAAGGTTAGTCAAAAATTATATATCTTTTGCTGGTTTATTCGCTATCGCTAACGTGCCTATTGCTATCGCTAACGTGCCTTGATGAATGTATGCGGTAGTGTGGTAGGCTATTGTAGTAAGCTAATATAATGCTATATTGTGTTTTCGCAGTAAAACACTTAAAAAATCGGAAATATTGGCTGGATTCACAAGATGTTTGTCTTTAATTTGCTGTACACCATCGATTTTTCAGAAATGTTTTATGATGAGTATTTAGGTATTTGACGTTGGTGTCTGTAATTACTCTGGCTGCTTCGGTCCTATTTGTGACGGTAGCTGTGATGGTAGCTGCAATGTAAAACTGATTTATACCTCAAATATGCACATTTTTCGAACAAAACATAGATTTATTGTATAACATGTTATAAGACTGTCATCTGATGAAGTTGTTTCTTGGTTAGTTTGGTTGGTTCTTGGTTAGTTAGGTTGGCTTTGTGCATGCTACCTGTGCTGTGAAAAATGTCTGTCCTTTTTTGTATTTGGTGGTGAGCTAACATAAATATATGTGGTGTTTTCGCTGTAAAACATTTTAAAAATCGGACATGTTGACTGGATTCACAAGATGTGTATCTTTCATTTGCTGTATTGGACTTATTAATGTGTGAAAGTTAAATATTTCTAAAAAATATCTTTTGAATTTCGCGCTCTGCCTTTTCAGTGGAATGTGGGAGGAGTTCCGCTAGCGGAACGCCAGAGCCAGACAGGTTAATATAATTTTCATTACCTGACATGATGAGTCAGAGGACATTACCAGTCAGCCACATTTGGCATCTCCAAATGATTGGTTACACATGGTGTCATACATTTATTGGATTAAGCAAACGCACAGATGCCAGTTTACATTTTATATATTTCTGCGTCAACTCCAAAGACAACTGTTTTCCCCACCTAGTTTCCCTTGGTGGTGCAAATCTCCACCGAGGACCTTGATTACCGAGGACCTGGAGAATTAAACCTGAAACAAAGCTGAGTTCAAACTGTCAATTATGTCAGCGAATGCGAGTGTATAACAGCTGTATTCTCTGATATGTCTGATGGCAGTATCAAGCACCTGCTTTGAGCCCCAACTGTTTAGCTAAAAAAAAAAAAAGTTTTATATACCATACTGTTCAAAAGTTTGGTCACATAGAAATGTCCTTGTTGGTGAAAGAAAAGCTATTTTCTGTCCATTAAAATAACATAAAATTGATCAGAAATACAGTGTAGACATTGTTAATGTTGTAAATGACTATTGTAGCTGGATTTTTTATGGAATATCTACATAGGTGTACAGAGGCCTATTATCAGCAACTATCACTCCTGTGTTCCAATGGCATGTTGTGTTAGCTAATCCATTTATCATTTTAAAAGGCTAATTGATCATTAGAAAACCCTTTTGCAATTATGTTAGCACACCTGAAAACTGTTGTTCTGATTAAAGAAGCAATACAACTGGCCTTCTTTAGACTAGTTGAGTATCTGGAGCATCATCATTTGTGGGTTCGATTACAGGCTCAAAACGGCCAGAAACAAAGTACTTTCTTTGTAACATAAAATATATTTTGATTTGTTTAACACTTTTTTGGTTACTACATGATTCCATATGTGTTATTTCATAGTTTCTATGTCTTCACTTTTATTCTACAATGTAGAAAATAGTAAAAATAAAGAAAACCCTTCATCGAGTGTCCAAACTTTTGACTGATACTGTAATATATAATTTTTTTGTGTTTGTCATGCATGTTATTTTGGCTTTAATACATGTCACATATTAGTTTGCAAACAATGTAATTTTTTAAATATTGAGTTAATAAAAACATGGTCTCTTTTTTGCTTTCTTGAGTAAGGCAGCTCCAAAATGCAGGTGATTCAGCCTAGCTCAGTGCTTTCTGTGGTGGAGGGGCAGCTAGTGGAAAGTACAGAGCTTAGGCATTGGTAATATTCTCTAGTTTCTAGTTTTTTGGCTCAGTGTTCTGTCACTCATGGGGACACTTTGTTACCACAGAATCTAGAGGGAGAGCTAGGCAGTACAAGCCCCCTTGGATCTTAAAGATTAAGGAGGCCATGGATTCAACCTTGTTCCCAGTTGTCTTGAAAGCACCATAAATCCAGAGAATGTCAGACTTTGATGACAAAGTTTCATAAACAAAATTGCACACAAGAAGGATCGCTGCACCACCTTCCTGTTCAAGTGAGCACAGCACAACAACATGGAGTCCTACAATGTCTTGTATGGTGCTGCATAAATTATGTCATATGCCAGAGAGATATGTATACTGTAGCTAAGAAAGCAATGTTAAGTGTATGTTGTGTATTACGCTGTTAGTAGCCCATGTGGCCCGCCCTAGTAATTTGGTCCCTTTCCCCCTCATAACTTAGTGTACTGTTCTGACTTGGTGGTGCTTATGTAGCCTACAGACTGTTGTAGAGAACTTGTATTTAAAAAAATTTATTTAATCTTTATTTAACTAGGATAGTCAGTTAAGAATAAATTCTTATTTACAATGTAGGCCTACCAAAAGGTAAAAGGCCTCCTGCGTGGACGGAGACCTGGGATTAAAAATAAATAAATACATACAATATAAATATTGGATAAGAGTGTCCATGATTGAGTCTTTGAATGAAGAGATTGAGATAAAACTGTCCAGTTTGAGTGTTTGTTGCAGCTCGTTCCAGTCGCTAGCTGCAGCGAACTGAAAAGAGGAGCGACCCAGGGATGTGTGTGCTTTGGGGACCTTTAACAGAATGTGACTGGCAGAACGGGTGTTGTATGTGGAAGATGAGGGCTGCAGTAGATATCTCAGAGTGAGGCCTAAGAGGGTTTTATAAATAAGCATCAACCAGTGGGTCTTGCAACGGGTATACAGAGATGACCAGTTTACAGAGGAGTATAGAGCGCAGTGATGTGTCCTATAAGGAGCATTGGTGGCAAATCTGATGGCCAAATGGTAAAGAACATCTAGCCGCTCGAGAGCACCCTTACCTGCCGATCTATAAATTATGTCTCCATAATCTAGCATGGGTAGGATGGTCATCTGAATCAAGGTTAGAATTGTCATCATCGAATATTGTAAGAGCTTTCATTGTCTGCTTATATGCATTTATCCTATGGTTCTGACTTGGTGTACAGGGAGACTACTGTAAGAACGGCCCATGTTCTGAATTCTGTCGCTGTACCTTTCAAAAGTGCTGAACAAATAGTTATATTGACTACGTACGTCTTAGCTTGCTCCTTAATGTCTTAATCGAAATTACGGATGGCCTCTTATCCGCTCATCGTTCCCTCATGCCATAGTTTGTAAATCTCAATTGTCAGTAGAAACTACATTTGTTTAAGCAAGTCAGCCATATTTTTTTTAAATGACAGTAAATAAGGCTGAATTAACTGTTTCACTGACAGACAATGCTTTTTTAATGTTCTGTTGTGTAGTGGCTTTGCTGGCATGCATCTGAAAAATATTGGGGGAGTTTGCTCCACCAAGATTTACATGCTAAAATCTCCACTGGTATCAAGACCACTGATATTATCTGAATAGAATGAGCATAGTTATGAAATGAGGCTTATGACATGGTACAAACATGATCTCCCCTTCCTGATGTCAAGGTTTTAAAGCACAGGCAGGGAACTGCTCTGTTCCCCAGCCAACTTTCTTTGGGAAACATGCTAGGAATGTGGAGGGGTTTGCCAAGGCCATGTTGTTTTAATGTACACATACATTCCTCCAGGGAAGGCAGGGTGTCCACTGTCCTGTCCAAATCTGAGCACCTACAGGGACAGTTCTGTCGTTTTTATGACTCAATGGGTTTCATTGTTCAACGAGAACTACTTAAATACATTTAAACATGATTATAAAGTATAGCCTGCTCCCAGATCTGCTGGTGTTCTTGCCAACTCCAAACACTGTCATGTTTGGCATGTCACTGAGTGACATGGCATTATGGCACAAACAGACTAGCATGATGGCAGTGTTAAGTATGCTATGTATTCCAAATCAATTGTGACAGGCTGTCCAGGGTCGGCCCTGTACATTTGAAAGGGAAATCCTTTGAGGTATTCTTATTCAATGTGTAACCCATATGAGACTACCAATGAGTCTATTACAGGATTCCACTATGAACAGGTGCACAGCATGTCTGCCCAAGAACCTCTTTATAACTGTTCAATAAAACCAATAAAAGTGATGAGCCTCAGATGAATTGATATATTCTTAAATCTGCCTTGTACCACTCCAGAGTGGTAAGGTATCCACCTTAGTGTTTCATAATCACCTGATTTGACTTCTCCTGCTCAGTATTTTCACCTTTTAAAAACGTCTGATCTGGTCTGGGTGTTGTCTGCCTGGGTGTTGTCAGTCTGGGTGTTGTCTGTCTGGGTGTTGTCAGTCTGGGTGTTGTCTGTCTGGGTGTTGTCAGTCTGGGTGTTGGCAGTCTGGATGTTGTCAGTCTGGGTGTCTTCAGTCTGGGTGTTGTCAGCCTGGATGTTGTCAGTCTGGGTGTTGTCAGTCTGGGTGTTGTCTGTCTGGGTGTTGTCAGTCTGGGTGTCTTCAGTCTGGGTGTTGTCAGCCTGGATGTTGTCAGCCTGGATGTTGTCAGTCTGGGTGTTGTCAGTCTGGGTGTTGTCTGTCTGGGTGTTGTCAGTCTGGGTGTCGTCAGTCTGGGTGTTTTCAGTCTGGATGTTGTCAGTCTGGATGTCGTCAGTCTGGGTGTTTTCAGTCTGGATGTTGTCAGTCTGGATGGTGTCAGTCTGGGTGTCGTCAGTCTGGGTGTTGTCAGTCTGGATGTTGTCAGCCTGGATGTTGTCAGTCTGGATGTTGTCAGTCTGGATGTTGTCAGTCTGGGTGTTGTCTGTCTGGGTGTTGTCAGTCTGGATGTTGTCAGTCTGGATGTTGTCAGTCTGGGTGTTTTCAGTCTGGATGTTGTCAGTCTGGATGTTGTCAGTCTGGGTGTCGTCAGTCTGGGTGTTGTCAGTCTGGATGTTGTCAGTCTGGATGTTGTCAGTCTGGGTGTTGTCTGTCTGGGTGTTGTCAGTCTGGATGTTGTCAGTCTGGGTGTCGTCAGTCTGGATGTTGTCAGTCTGGATGTTGTCTGTCTGGGTGTTGTCAGTCTGGATGTTGTCAGTCTGGGTGTTGTCAGTCTGGATGTTGTCAGTCTGGGTGTTGTCTGTCTGGATGTTGTCAGTCTGGATGTTGTCAGTCTGGGTGTTTTCAGTCTGGATGTTGTCAGTCTGGATGTTGTCAGTCTGGGTGTCGTCAGTCTGGGTGTTGTCAGTCTGGATGTTGTCAGCCTGGGTGTTGTCAGTCTGGGTGTTGTCAGCCTGGATGTTGTCAGTCTGGGTGTTGTCAGTCTGGATGTTGTCAGTCTGGATGTTGTCAGTCTGGGTGTTTTCAGTCTGGGTGTTGTCAGTCTGGATGTTGTCTGCACTGCAAATGATGGAACTGAATAAAAGCTTTTCAGGAGATTTGCATGTCAAATCTGCTGGGCCTGTCCTTGTAGATTCAGACTGTGCACACGTGCAGAAGCCGCAACAACAAAGCATCGACTAGCATTAGAATTAGATTCCATTTAGATAGCAGTTTTGCCACTAGCCTAACCAAGTGTACACTCTCATATTTGAAACACATTTCCAACTGTTTTTGTTTTTGTGAGGGACTAGATCTACAATATACCTTTTTTACTAACAGCATTATCAAGTCCCTACAGCTTTTTAAACAAAGTTATAGGGATACTTCGGGATTTTAGCAATGAGGCCCTTTATCTACTTCCCCCAGAGTCAGATGAACTCGTGCATAGCATTTTTTTGTCTCTAACTGATGTTAGAGGAAGTTTCGTGAGCCAATGGGAACTATACTGAACAAAAATATTAACACAACATGCAACAATTTCAAAGATTTTACTGAATTACAGTTCATATAAGGAAATCAATCAATTGAAAAAATGTATAAGGCCATAATCTACGGATTTCACATGACTGAGAATACAGATATGCATCTGGTCACAGATAACCTTAAAAATAATTGGTAAGGGCGTAGATCAGAAAACCAGTCAGTATTTGGTGTGACAACCACTTGCCTCATGCAGCAAGACACAGCTGCTTCGCATAGAGTTGATCAGGCTGTTGATTGTGGCCTGTGGAATGTTTTCCCAATCCTCTTGAATGGCTGTGCAAAGTTGCTGGATACTGGAACACACTGTCTTACACATCGATTCAGAGCATCCCAAACATGCACAATTGGTGACATGTCTCGTGAGTATGCAGGCCATGGAAGAACGAGAACATTTTCAGCTTCAATTAATTGTGTATGGATCCTTGCAACTTGGGGCCGTGCATTATCATTCTGAAACATGAGGTTTCAATGAATGGCACGACACAATGGGCCTCAGAATCTCATCATGGTATCTCTGCATTCAAATTGCCATCGATAAAATGCAAATTTGATCATTATGTGTAGCTTATACCTGCCTAAATTTGTGCACAAAGATAAATAAGCTTTTTGTTCATATGGAACATTTCTGGGATCTTTTATTTCAGCTAATGAAACATGGGACCAACACTTTACATGTAGTTTTTATTTTTGTTCATTGTAGCATTAGCGCAATGACTGGAAGTCTATGGGTATCTGCTAGCATGCTTGAAAAACTACCTCCAACTTCCTTCATACCGGACACAGACATAAAAATGGTATCTACGAGTTCATCTGACTCAGTGGAAGTAGATATAGGGCATCATTGCCTAAATCCCGAAGTATCCCTTTAATGACCAAACTTTCTATAGCAGCGCTGCCATTAAGATGTCGAATGGCTATACAGGGCAGTAAATTGGCTAACATGAGGTCATTATAAGGACTGGCAACCCCATCCAGACATCTGGTAGATTGGGGTGTGGTTATGAATAAGAAGGGGTGGAGAGGCTGGGACACCTGCGCGTCAAACATCTAATTCCAAAATCATGGGCATTAATACGGAGTTGCTGCTGGGAAGGCTTTCCACTAGATGTTGGAACATTTCTGCAGGGACTTGCTTCCATTCAGCCACAAGAGCATTTGTGAGGTCGGGTGCTGATGTTGGGCGATTAGGCCTGGCTCGCAGTCAGCATTCCAATTCACCCCAAAGGTGTTTGATGGGCTTTGTGCAAGCCAATCAAGTTCTTTCACACCAATCTTGATGAACCATTTCTGTATGGACCTCACTTTGTGCACGGGGGCATTAATCATGCTGAAACAAGACAGGGCTTTCCCCCAAACTGTTGCCACAAAGTTGGAAGCACAGAATCGTCTAGAATGTCGTTGTATGCTGTAGCATTAAGATTTCCCTTCACTGAAACCAAGGGGCCTAGAATAAACAATGAAAAACAGCCCCAGGCCATTATTCCTCCTCCACCAAAATGTAAAGTTGTCACTAAGCATTCAGGTAGAAAGCATGCACCTGGCATCCCCCAAACCCAGATTCATCTGTCAGACTGCCAGATTGTGAGTGATTCCTCACTCCAGAGAATGCGTTTCCACTGCTTTAGAGTCAAATGGCGGTGAAGCTGTTGCACCACTCCAGACGACGCTTGGCATTGCGCATGGTGATCTTAGGCTTGTTAAGTCTTTAAAATTGTACATTTTACATTAAAAGTAACATTTTATTAGGAAATGTATCAGATTTAGCAGATTATGTTCTTGGTTTATGAAATATATACAAAGCGCAAACGTACTCACAGATTACAGTAATTTAAAACAAAGGCTCTTTAAATCAGATTTCACAAAAATACAAAGAATGTGCAGAAAGTTGAGAAGCTCCACTCAGTGCCATGTCTCCAACAGCAAAGTAAATATTACAGACTTCCTCAAACTTCTTAATCGTGTGACAAACTTAACATTTTCTCAAACTGTAAATCATTTTCATTCAAAACCTAAAATGAATGAATAAAAACTGCATTTAATAATTATAGGCAAAGGTTTGATTTAGATGAATCATGATGATAGATCGGTCTTGATATATAGGTGTTTGTGTCTCTCTCAGAGTAGGCTGTCTCTGCTCTCTAAGCTAAAACAGTCAGCAGGACAGGATGATTGATAGTCAGTCCAAACAGGATGGAGCAGAGTTAGAGCCGGGCCATCTGAACAACTTCTCTTCACTCTCACAAAGGTTTCTGCTTTACTCATTTTCAAACTTGCTGT
This sequence comes from Salvelinus namaycush, assembly GCF_016432855.1. Classification (NCBI taxonomy): domain Eukaryota; kingdom Metazoa; phylum Chordata; class Actinopteri; order Salmoniformes; family Salmonidae; genus Salvelinus; species Salvelinus namaycush. The sequence goes on from NC_052343.1 coordinate 20,612,641, forward strand.
ATGGGTGGTCAGAGTCAGGGACAAGACCTGTAAAAACAAAGAGAGAGAGAAATAAAAAATAAATATGGGGAACATTGAAAAACAGTGATTAGAAGCTGTTACGTTATGACTGGGCTGTGTAGGGGTTGTACAGAGGCTGGCTAGAGCATAGATATCCTATTAAATTACTAGTCATTAACCCTCAAAGTTCCAGAATGTGGTCAAAATGGCAACCATATATTGGTCAGGGAAAAATCCAAACCAGTCTAATTGGAATGAATGGCAGTAGAGGCACAATCCTGACATTACATATGCAGGAAAAAAGTATGGGATGTGATATCAGAAATTGTGTAATAAAATTGTTTACCTAAAATACTGTCATAATTATAAATACAGTTTGTAATGGGGTTTATACAAATGTTATGTTTAAATAGCCTCTAAAATATTAGCAGACAGACCACAAATGTCAAATGTTTTGTTATCTTGGAAAACTATATGATATTTGTATTTTTTATTTAACTAGACAAGTCAGTTAAGAACAAATTCTTATTTACATTGACGGTCTACACCCAAACCTGGACGACGCTGGGCCAATTGTGGGCTGCCCTATGGGACTCCCAATCACGGATGTGACACAGCCTGGATTCGAACCAGGGCCTCTTACACTGAGATGCAGTGCCTTAGACCGCTGTGCCACTCGGGAGCCCTAATGATACAGTACTTGTTGCATTTACAACTTGTCTAAGACCTATCATCAACTGATAGCAGCCAGTGCATGGCTGTGGATTGACTGCATTGTTTGAATGCAATGTTGGCAAATTGGTAGTTAAGTTAAAACCCTAATGGAATCATTCCTCTAAAACGGCCTGGCTGGCTAGCTGGCTAACAAACATACAGTGCAGATTAATGAATTTGAATAATTTTTTTACACAATATCTTATCACAGCACTGGCAAACCATGGTTGACCAACTCCCTGACAAAACGGCAAAAATGTATCCCATCATAAGAAGGTTCATGTCCATTCTAGTATTCTATATAGCTACATTGTCTAGGGGTTGTACAGAGGCTGCCAAGGGGTTGTACAGAGGCTGCCAAGGGGTTGTACAGAGGCTGCCAAGGGGTTGTACAGAGGCTGCCAAGGGGTTGTACAGAGGCTGCCGAGATGGGAATGTGGTGCAGGTCACTAGGTGTTGTTTGATCTCTGAGGATTGACTGAGTGAAAAGGCACACACAGGTAGAGATTTACACTTCGTGAGTCTGGTCCTCCTGAAATGCAACAGACGTTGAGTTGACTTCACTCAGACATTAAGCAGAACCTACTCGTTTGCACACACACACACACACACACACACACACACACACACACACACACACACACACACACACACACACACACACACACACACACACACACACACACACACACACACCTCGTCTGAGAGCAGACGAATGCCAAGCGGTCCCTAATGTACATAGACTTCAGTAAGCAGGAGGCATGTGAAGGAGACCACCATCCATCACTCTGTCATATTGTCCATAAAGAAAATCACAATTGATGTGGAGCTGCAACCAATAGTACAGAACCATGTTAACACATACACACACCTCATGAACGTGAAGACAATGTATGGAAAGATCTCAAACCTGACAACGCATCAAAAACAGAAATATTCACTAGGAATATGGAGCAAAGGGGGTTCCTGTCTTTCTATGTACTCTCTAGTCACTTTTCAGAGAGCTTTAGAGTTATGCTACCCCCCTCTCACACTTAACCAGAAGCAGATGTCTTCATACAACCCCCCCCTCCAGTCCCAGGGTCAGAGGCCTAGCATAGAGCAGAGGTCACAGTATCAGACCCCAGGGACACTCTACCCTGCTTGTCTCATAACTCCCATAATTCCTATAGACTGAAAAATGCCAGTGACTTTCCCAAAATGTCTAGGTTTTCCAAAAAACCTCCGTTGGATAATTCCTGGAATAAGGGAATAAGCAGGAAGTCAGGAAATCCCACCCACATTTCAGTCAACCTTGGGACTGACTGTAGTGCTCATATGTCCCCTAGTCACCCCAGGGAGCCCTCTGCCCTACAGACTGCTGTTCATTCCTAGTCACCTCACCGCTCCCCCCACTCTCCTACACTGTCTGGCATACTGAATAAACCAGCTAACCAAGCCTTACGGGTTGCTAAAGTATTCAGAATCGAGATATGACCTGAGACCGAGTTGGCCTGTGTTTCTGTATCAATGTTTCAACATGGGGAACTGTGTGCGTTGTGCTGACCTGTACTAACATGCAGATGGTAATGAGATGCCCAGTATCTAACATCCAAAGTGTGATGCATCGTGTAAGAATTGATTTCGAGAGACTTGAGGTAGAGTAACCAATTTGTGGGCTGCGTTGGCTTGCTTTGGGACACGTTCACTACGCTGAATAATGCATTAACGTGACCGAGAATGGAAATTCAATAAGCAACACCTTAGAAAATATGGAAATGGACGGCCCTATGGATCGAGGACAATGAATGCTGAATGCTCATCCCATTACACCCATGTAAAGTACATCAGGTCACAGAACAGTAAGAGGCTTGTAAATGTACAGTCTCAGAAGACTTTCATATCAGGTGAAGAAGAGCAAGGTTGTTGGGTCAGGTTATATGAGGTGTATCTTGGGTCTAATTGCATAAGAGGTGAGAGGGAGTCCTTGGTTCATATTAGATACACGATAAGTTGCAAGTAAAAAGTTGAGACATACCATTGTATACATTTATGTAGTTCTGTCCTTGAGCTGTTCTGCATCACGTTTCATGTTTTGTGTTATGCAACAGTTAATATGGATCCTAATAAAATAGCTAAAATAATGATATTTAACTTCTATACATGTAGAGAGGGAGATACGTACCATACTTCTTGCGGATGTCATCATGCCTCACCTTCCTCTCCACCTTCCTGTCAGAGTAGAGGACAACGCTAGTCATGTTCTATCACACAGTAACATGACAACAAGCAACACTGGAACATGTAATAACCCGCTAACAGAAGAACACAGCGCAGGATAATGAACATTGGGAAATTAAAGATTTATAAAGTCTTCAGTCAGTACTTCTGGGAAATGTAGGATTTATAAAGTCTTCTCAGTCAGTACTTCTGGGAAATGAAGGATTTATAAAGTCTTCTCAGTCAGTACTTCTGGGTAATGAAGGATTTATAAAGTCTTCTCAGTCAGTACTTCTGGGAAATGTAGGATTTATAAAGTCTTCTCAGTCAGTACTTCTGGGAAATGAAGGATTTATAAAGTCTTCAGTCAGTACTTCTGGGAAATGAAGGATTTATAAAGTCTTCTCAGTCAGTACTTCTGGGTAATGAAGGAGATTGTGAATACAAGCCTCATACTTTATAAACCACCAGTCAGAGAGCACTGTTACATGCACACAATCATACGATTATTGAAGATAGTCAGATTAATATAATAGTTGTCTTGCAAGAAGAACAATTTCCCAAATAATCCTTACATGGAAACATCTGAACGAGACATTTGATAAATGCAGAAAATCGCCAAACAAAATAAAATTCTACCCATGTTATTTTTTCGAAGCTTATTTGATTCTGAGGACATAAAAAGTTTATATGTAAAAAACATATGTTCAATTTTTCCAAATTCACTTCACTCGTGCGTAAGAGGGAGGCTTGTGCTACCGGTGCTGGCACATGTGCAGATCAATTACACCGCTGGAACACGGATTAAGCTGTTTACATGCCCTAATAATTCCAGATTGCTTAGAAAACCAGGTGTTATAATCGGCGTATGCTTACTTCGATGTAGACCGTATGCTGATTAAGCTAAGCAGACTAAGGTGTTTACATGACTATTGCCATACTTGGCCTACTGCCATAATCACTTTAATATTCAATTATTAGTGTGTATGTAAACATACTCAGTCAGTGGGTGTTTCTGCTAAACCTGTTACATGTTGTTTCACACTGTCGCTTTTAGCACCGGTGACACTTCACAGTTCCTGCACCGTACTCCCCAGTCTCCTCAGAGGAGCCCCGCTTAATGGAACAACTTTGTCCAAGCTGCAAATACCTTATCAAGTCAACTAATGGACTGCAATGACTGCAGTAGTGGAGATATGAAATACGGTTGTCAAAAGCAATCAATAACAAAAGTGGCATCTATATCTGTCCTCTACAAACCAAAAGTTGACTCCACCCTCCATCTTGCTGAACGAAGCCGCCATGCCTTAAAGTGGCAGCATTAAGCCTTTAGACATCTGACATTATTTAAGGCGGCTTTAGTGTCATTGTTTACCTCCCCATGGCCCCTGATAGAGGCTTGTAAACAACAAGACGCTGTGTTTTACACCGGCATGGCCAGCAGTAGGTGAAATATGAGCACAGGGCAGGCTGAGGAGCCTGCCATCCAGCCATCGCTCTAACTTTATGGGGGACACAAAGGAGGCAGGGAGGGGAGGTGGTTGTGATTGTTTTGTTGGCCCCTCCAGGGACGTAAATTCACTGGGTCCCCAGTGGCAGTCCGACACAAAGACAGACAGTGTAAATCAGTCTGGGCTCTTTAATGCCAGGTAGTGATCTGGGGAGCAGCAACCAGTGGAGGCAGGCAGGCTGACAACACAGGGAGCAGAGAAGAGCAGAGGCTGTCCTGACCACCATCTGTCTCCCCCACCTCCCTCCCTCTCAGCTGACTGACTGACTCCCACATAACCATGCACGAAGACAACAAGTGGGCGGGGAGGAGGGAGGGAGAGCGACCGGTAGAAAATGAAAAAGAGTGAAAGGGATGAATACAATCTCAAAGACTCAAGTGCACTCCATCTTTCTAAACTCGCTCTCTAACGCTGTCTTAGACCCCCCTAAACCCCTTGGTTTGATAAACTTTACCTAAACCCTGTGTTATTTCAATGGGACATTCCCCAACATAGAGATACAGTAAAAGTCGGTGGAGTTTGGATGGTGTGGATGTGGTAACTTATGTCTGTTTAGTTGTTCTGTAGAACGTTCCCCATCTGTGGCTCAGATGACAAAGGGCTCAGAGCTCTTAGCTGTGCCTTAACCTCTCCATCTGCAGACTCTGGGGACGTGCTGTAATCTCTCTAGAGGCTCCGTTCTCTACCATGGTGCCTAAAACAGGCCTGGGTCCTCTCTGTTCCCATCAGAACACCAACACTGTCTATGTAGGTCAGCACACTAACACAGACTATGGTGGTTTGATCCACATCAGGAACTGACTGAGTGAGTCTACTCTACATTCTCTGGCTTGATAGAAGAAAGGTTCACAGAGGCTGGTTTAATTCAGAAACACACAGTGAGCCAAGACTCCCCAGTACACCACGCAGCACGTGACATGATAAACTTACTGTACCGACTGTCTTTCTGCATGACTGACTGCTCACTACGTTAAACAACACATCAAGCTATCCTCGGTGGACGACAGGCGGGAATTTTAAAGGCTGAAACATTTATGTAAAGGGAGTGATTCAGTGTAGGAGGAAGAGTGGCTCAGAATCCCATTTCTACCACTACACAATGTAGTAGCACGTTCTATATTCAACACACACTTATCAAAGTGCAGCTGCTGAAGACTAAGAGCTGGAATCAGTGATTACAATCCTCTCGGTTGGTGTTTGGGGATACACACACACACAGTATTTCTCCTGGGGACGGTTCTGCTTGAAGAGCCGCAGGCACAGCTCACCAACTGTTCAAATCCCCAACCCTGACAGAGAACGTCTCTATAGATGACCACCAGCAACAGAGTAGAACACTCTGAATCTGACTAGGTAGCTGTGGGAAGCGCTTTCGATCATTGAAACAGATATAAGCACCTCCCCAAAAATCTAAGCAACTAACAGTGTGGGCTCACACAAATCATTGTGTTGATAAAATGGGGCATCTTTTAGTAGTGGTTTGAAAGCCTTTGTGAAGCTGAGTGTGTGATAACTAATGAATCCGTACCGTTCATCAGCACGCTGTCTGATCTCCTCTTTCCTCCTGGCAAACCTCTCCTCATCTCTGTCTGGCCTGGTGAGAGAGACACAGGCAGCGTTACAATCACCTTGAAACATCACATTCTACAGACATAGACACACACCATCACAGACTGGTCTGAGAACACACTTTCCTTGTACAGTATATTATATGATAAACTTTGTCTCCAAGTGGAAATGAGACTTAGTATTCCTTGTCAACAACAACACTGCGAGATCCGTTGTATAGAACGGCTGTTGCTGTTAACTTTGCATAGATGCTGCCAACAAGAAGTAATCCTGTATCCTGTCATTCTGCTGCTTGTGTTTAACGCAAAAAGTGAGGCTGCTGCTGTGTAAACTTGGAAAGGGGAGAGGTTCTGACAGGTGAGAGGTTCTGCTGGGGAAACGAGAGGTGTCATCTTTGTTAATTGGATGTAATCTTAAAATGGAACAAATCATTATGCCAATATATGCAGAGGCATTCCAATGATTGGGAGGTGAGAAATATGAACTGTGTGGAATTTCATTTTGGACAGACATGTTGTTCCATCTTCACGGCCTTCATGTTTAGTTAGGATAGATGATTGAGATGCACAGAGTTGCTGCATTTAAATGGCTGCCAATCAGGGTGTCAGGCCAGCAAGCATTTGATTGGCATGCCGTTTTAAAACATTCCACTTTGTAGTGACAGTTTCTTCTTCCTCCCTCCTAGCGTCGCATAACAAGCAGGGCAGGATCAGCATCTAGCACTGTTTTAATAGAAGGGTATAACCACTGTACATGGATGGTGCATGTTAATAGAGATTTGCATTTTGAATAATCTGATGTTGGATGTAACACAAAGGATATGCGGAATATCAGCACATTTATGAGGAGTCTAAGGTATTGAAAGACATGGTTAGTGTGGAGGTTTTCCTAGGATTATGAACAAGACCGACTGATAAAGCCCTTGCCATTCTTTGCAAGTATGCCTTAATATTAGGCTAGACAGGGCAATTCGGTGACATCACTTCCTGTCTTACCTTGATTGACGTTTCTTGCAGCAACAGCAGCAGCAGCAACAGACTGTGATGCTGATGATGATAGTCCCGCCTAACACTGCCATGGCGATGATCAGGGCCTCGAAGTTCACTGGAACAGAGAAAAGGTCAAGGGTCAAGATATGAACAAATAACAACATGCTTCAAAGTTATTTGACTTTCAAGTAAATTTCACAACACACTACATTTATCAAGGATGAAGAGAACATTTAATTATTAATGTGATTATGCATTTATTCTATCAATATGTAGGTATATGACTAATAAACCCATGAGGAATCAAACAGATCCAAATGAGGGATGCACAGACTGCACTGATGCTGATTGGTTGAGAAAGTCAGATATGCAGTATTATTTAATAAGCCTGAGCAGTACCAGCCTGTGATTGAGCAATATGAAAAGCTCAGTTTGGCACTCAAGACTACTAATTCAACAATGCACCTTTGTTAGACAGTATTGCCACCTGCTGGTGTGTTTTTCAAATTACAAGTGGGGTTTTGTGTCAAGATTTTTGTACTTGCTCGATTTGGGTTGAACAAAATAAATGTTGGTCAAGAATTGTAGCATAATATTCTTCTTACATTTAGGTTTTGAATGCATGAGTCACAAGTTGAGAAGGCTTTTTAAACTGATTAGTAACTAGTTTGGACAAAGATAGTTGTTTCCAGATTCTCATGTCATAAAACATTGCATTCTCTATTAAATATGCCAATATTTGTGGCAGGGAGATTTTTTCCCAAAACAAAATGATAGATCTCTTGTTTAATGATGAAAATGACAATAACTGTGGAATGTATGTTAATCCCTGGTACCTAGCATGCTCAGAAAGCAGCCAGACACCCCATGCTGTTGTCATCTGTGGCCCAGAGGCCTGTGATCAGAACCCCAGCAGGCAGCCCCAGTGTGTGTGTGTGTTTGTGTGGATCAGTCAGTGGGGTGGCTCTAATCAACACAGAACAGCCAGAGGGGGCAGGCTGGCTGATTGACATCTACTAGGCCTGAACGAGCCACAGCCTGTTCACCCCGCTACCATCTAGAAGGAGGAGACAATACAGGTGCATCAAAGCTGGGATCGAGAGAATGAAAAACAGCTTCCATCTCCAGGCCATCAGACTGTCAAATAGTCACCACTAGCCGGCCTCCGCCCAGTAACCTACCCTGAACCTTAGTCACTGTTACTTGCCAGCTACCACTAAGTACTCTACCCTGCACCTTAGAGACTGCTGCCCCATGTACATATTCAATGAACACTGGTCACTTTAATCATGTTGACATACTGCACACCTGGATTGTACAATATTTGCACATTAATCTTTTAAAAAATTCTTCAAGCTCTGTTAAGTTGGTTGTTGATCATTGCTAGACAGCCATTTAAGTCTCGCCATAATATTTAAGCCGATTTAAGTGAAAGCTGTAACTGGGCCACTCAGGAACATTCAATGTTGTCTTGGTAAGCAACTCCAGTGTACACTGAGTGTATAAAACATTAGGAATACCTGCTCTTTCTATGACATAGTCCGACCGGGTGAAAGCTATGATCCCTTATTGATGTGACTTGTTAAATCCACTTCAAATCAGTGTAGATGAAGGGGAGGAGACAGGTTAAAGAATCATTTTTAAGCCTTGAGACAATTGGAGACATGGATTGTGTATGTGCGCCATTCAGATGGAGAAAGGGCAAGACAAAAGACGGTAGTAGGAGCCAGGCGACCGGTTTGTGTCAAGAATTGCAACTCTGTTTATTTTTTTCACGCTCAACAGTTTCCTGTGTGAATCAAGAGTAGTCCATCAGCCAATGGACATCCAGCCAACTTGACATCTGTGGGAAGCATCTGAGTCAACCTGGTCCAGCATTCCTGTGGAACGCTTCGAAACCTTGGTGAGTCCATGCACAGACTAATTGAGGCTGTTCTGAGGGAAAACAGGGGGTTGTTCCTAATGTTTTAGGAAGGTGTTGTTCTTAATGTTTTCTACACTCAGTGTGTTTTAGGTTATTGTCTTGCTGAAAGGTGAATTCATATCCTAGTGTCTGGTGGAAACAGACAGACAGGGTTTCTTCTAGGATTTTTTCTGTGCTTAGCTCCATTCCGTTTATTTTTTTTTATCCTGAAAAACTGACCCAGCCTTAACAATTATAAGCATACCCATAACATGATGCAGCCACCACTATGCTTGAAAATATGGAGAGTGGTACTCAGTAATGTGTTGTACTGGGTTTGCCCCAAACATAACACTTTGCATTCAGGGTAAAACGTGAATTGCTTTGCCACATTTCTTTCACTATTACTTTGGTGCCTTGTTACAAACACAATGCATGTTTTGGAATATTTTATTCTGTACACAGACTTCCTTCTTTTCACTCCGTCAATTAGGACAGTATGTGGAGTAACTACTGTACAATGTTGTTGATCCATCCTCAGTTTTCCTATCACAGCCATTAAACCCTAACTGTTTTAATGTCACTGAATAGTTTCCAACCTCTCAGGCAACTGAGTTAGGAAGGACTCCTGTATCTTTATAGTGACTGGGTATGTTGATACACCACCGAAAGTGTAATTAATAACTTCAAGTTCAAAAGGGATATTCAATGTCTGCTTTTTGTATTTTGACCCATCTACCAATAGGTGCCCTTCTTTGCGAGGCATTGGAAAATCGCCCTGGTTTTGTGGTTGAATCTGTGTTTGAAAGTCACTGCTCGACTGGGAGACCATACAGATAATTGCATGTGTGCGGTACCGAGATGAGGTGGTCATTCAAAAAACAGGTTAAACACTATAATTACACTTTGACATTATGGGGCATTGTGTGTAGGCCAGTGACAAACTCTCAGCCTTTAACAAACACAACCAAATGTAGAAAAGTCAAGGGATGTGAATACTTTCTCAGCAGCAGGTTTATTAGGAACACCACCCAGTTCACAAAAATGGATCGCTCCTACAGACAGTGAGTCACGTGGCAGTGGCTTACTATATAAAGCAGGCAGACAGGCATTCCGTTACTGTTCGAACGTTAGAATGGGAAAAACAAGTGACCTAAGCGACTTTGAACTTGGTATGATCGTCGGTGCCAAGCGCACCCTTTTCCAGTATCTCAGAAACTGCCCAGCCTCCTGGGCTTTACACACACAGCAGTGTCTAGGGTTTACCGAGAATAGTGAGACAAAAAAAACATTCAGTCAGCGGTAGTCCTGTGAGCGAAAACAGCTTGTTGATGAGAGAGGTCAAAGAAGAATGGCAAGAATTGTGCAAGCTAACAGGCGGGCCACAAATAATGGCACAGTTCAAAGGTTGTGTGCAGAACTCGTCAGTCCTTGTCAGGGATTGGCTATTGCAGCAGACGACCACACCTGGTTCCACTCCTTTCAGCTAAAAACAAGAAGAAGCGGCTCCAGTGGGCACGCGATCAGTACATGGCTTCATCCTGCCTAGTGTCAACGGTATAGGCTGGTGGTGGTGTAATGGTGTGGGGAATGTTTTCCTGGCACACGTTAGGTCCTGTGAAACCAATTGAGCAACATTTGAACACCAAACCCTGTAGAATCCGTGGACCAAAGAATTCGGGATGTTCTGTATGCAAAGGGGGGGGGGTCCAACCCAGTACTAGACGGGTGTACCTAATAAACTTGCCCCTGAGTGTATATATTTATATTCCAGACTCAGATATTGCTCATTCTGATACTTCTTAATTTCTTTATTTTGGGGGATTTGTGTGTATTGTTTTGTATTATTCGGTTATTACTGCACTTTTGGAACAAGAAACAAAAGCAATTCACTGCAGCTGCAATAAAACCTGCAAAATATGTGTATGTGACCAATAACATGTGATTTGATTTTGAACTATGCCAACAAGGCTCCACCATTCACATGTACTATTATGTATTAATCTGACTGTTGCTATATTGACCTGAACAGACACCCAATAAAGCATGTGTCCCGCAATGGGCTAATGTGGGTACAGGGCAGGCTTTTGTTCTAGCAAAGCAGTAACACACTTGATTACACTAATCCATGTCTAAATCGAACACAACAATAAGTTGATTAGTACAATCAGGTAGGTTCTTGCTTGGGTGTGACTAAAGCCTGCACCCACATCAGGTCGTCTAACGGGAGGTTCCATCATGTAAAACTTAATTTCACTCACCCCAACACACTCCCCATCGTGCCTGTGACAGTTTACACACTGCAGGTGGAGGCAGAATGTAGCTCACTGGGTAGTCTGTGCACGTGTCGTTGGTCATGCACCACAGGCACTGAGAAAAGACAAGGCACTCATCATTAGCCTACTACTTCAATTCTCAAAGAGTTGATATGCGCAGGATCACCTATTCCCAGCCTTCACCCATGTTCTTGACTGTGTCCATCATTTAATGTATTAATATTAGTGATTGGGGGAGGAGAATTGATAATTACATATCAAGATATTATTTTTGACTATATTTCATATTGCATTGTTTTCACAATATCACTATATTACTTTTGAACTAGTTGGCTGAACCTAGAGCAAAACTCCAGTATTTTTCCTTCAGAGTGTTTTCCATCTTTATAAATTGGAAGCCAATTTGTTTACAGCACTTTTATTTCGATGACGGATCAAAACTTGTTTTCTCATGGCTCTCTCTTGTCCCTCTGCAGCAGACATACGGTGAGCAATATGTTTGGAACATCGAATCGCAATACATATGGAATAATGAGAATCACAATATATATCATATCGGCATCTAAGTATCGTGAAAATATCGTATGGTGAGGTCCCTATCAATTCTGCCTTAATTTATAGAGTAACTTAAATGGATTCAGACATTACTTTCAAAATGGTACAAATTGACTAATTATATATAATTAGTCAATTTGTACCATATATATATACTGTTTTATTGAACATAGCCTGAGTGCTATTGTTAGTAGCCAAGGCTATAATGTATATGCTTTACAAATAGGAAGTGTTACATAATATTCTGCTTACCTTTGTGTTTTGAATGCATGAGTCACAAGTTGAGAAGGCTTTGCAAGCTGAAATGAAAGGACATGTGTGTTCTTATTTGCATTCAGTAAGGCTAAGCTGTGCCATGCTTAAAACTAGGCTAAATCGCCATACTGTCTACAATTGTGCATGTCACACCAACTCAAAGTTGATGATTTTTGCTAACCTAGCAAGCTAACGTTAGCTGATGACGCATTTCAGTTCTAGTTAGCTAGCTAGCCATCGAGACCTTACAAGCGACATAATGCAAACAAACAAATACATGAAACGAGCAACGACAACACTGAATCATGCTGTTGATACATTTCGTAACCAAAAATGTAGGAATAGTATCTTACAATTCAATGGCGTTGGCGTAGTACTAGTGTGACATTCTGCTCGGCTCACGAGGACACAGGCAACGGCCACAACAACAAGCATTGAGCGCATGATTCCTCTCTCTATGTTATGATGCTATTTTGAATTACTTTATCTAGCTACACTTTCACTTTCTAAAACAAGCAAAAACGTAACTCCTGGAGTTGCCAAAACCAAGCTAGCAAATAATCTAAACAAACGACAGAGTTACTTCCTGGTTCTCCCCTAGGTTGAAGCTCCTTTTCAAAAGGATGAAGAAGAACATACTGACACCTACTGCAGTGCAGGGCGCAGTACAAGCGAGAGTGCTCACATTATCCACCAGGTTGCGGTACAACACCATCAGTCTGGTACCTGCAGAGCAATAAAATATGAATTGCATTTGTCATAGAAATAGTCAGGGTAACTATCAAACCAGTTTCCCATTGAGCCCTCACGAGGGTGAGATCTCATTTCCGTCGTCAGATTTAATATGATTCTATGTAGTTAGACTCCATGTCAATAAAGCCTTTTGGATGTAATTTAATTGAGAGAGATAAAGGTCATATGTATCTAATTCGAGTCTAATCTGGGTGACCTTCCCACCTTGCACGCATTCACCACAGTGGTGAATTAACAGGTTAAATGTCGATCCCAATTCATGGTGGTAATGATGCAAGGCTCTCCTTAGAGCTCCAACCTGGCTATCTACAGCAAGGGTTCTGGGGTTACATATGTGCTACAGTAAAGAGAACAAAACTAACACCTGCCACATTCATCTGTGCTACAGTAGAGAGAACAAAACTAGCACCTGCCACATTCATTATTCCTACAAGGTCGATGCCCTAACAACAATGGCAAAAAAGAATTGCTTTAATATATAGAGCCAAAAAGCTTTAGATCGTTTAAACCAGGTCTAATTGTAGAGTGAATTGGTGTCTAATAGCTATCAATTGCCTTGTAATAACATGTTTGAATGAATAGACTCTCTAATGTCTATAAATAATTATGGATTTGATTATATCTGTGAGTGAAATGCATCGCTGATCATTATACAGTCAAGTGAATAATTATTGGCATCCTTGATAAAGATCAGCCAAAAATTGTGTATAAAATAAATAATCCAAATACTGAGCTATACCGTATACATTTAAAAAAATATATATATTATTTTATACTAATACAATTGCTCAGAGAAAGACTTTGTTTCACAAATAATTTGTAAAAAATCTAAAAAAGATAGGGGTCAAAATTATTGGCACCCGTGTTTTCAATACTCTGAGCCTTTTTCTAAAACGCTTTGTTAGATTGGAGAACATGTTGGGAGGGATCTTAGCCCATTCCTACATACAAAATAGTCAGATGACATGAAAATAAAGCTCTTTGGCCACACACCAGTGTGGGTTCATGGGCATTGAAAAACAGAAGCATGTAGAAATGTACCTGATACCTACAGTAAAGTATGGTGGTGCGTCTTTAATGTTATGTGGCTATTTTGCTTCCGCTGGTCCTGTGGACATTGTTAAGGTCGACGGCATCATGAACTTTACGAGGTAGCCTACCAGGACATTTTATGAAAAAACCTGGTTGTCTCAGCCAGGAGGATCTAGAATTTTTTATATCATAGATATTCTTTGTCAGCTCCTATGGACTAGCCTCTTCAATTCATACCACAGGTTTTCAATGGGGATAAAATCTGGAGACTGAGATGGCCATTGCAAAATTTAGATTTTGTAGTCAATTAACCATTTTCTTTGTGGATTTTGATTAGTGCTTGGGGTTATTGTCTTGTTGGAAGATCCACTTGCGGCCAAGTGTCAGCCTCCTCGCTGAGGCAACCAGGTTTTTGGCAAAAAATATCCTGGTAGGTTCCTGGTAAAGTTCATGATGCCATCAACCTTAACAAGGGCCACGAACCCACACTGGTGTGTGTGGCCAAAGAGCTCTATTATCATGTCATCTGACCATTCTGTATGGAATAATGGTCTACGATCCCTCCCAATGTGTTCTCAAATCTCATAAAATATTTCAGGAAAATGCTCAGTGTCATTATCCTCGCATGGGTAGGATGCTGGTGCACTGAAAACAGGGGTGCCAATAATTTTTACCCCTATCTTTAAACAAATATATAGTATTACTTGTTACACAAAATCTCTTTCTCTGATCAATTGTATTTGTATAAAATAATATAATTTTCAAATTGTTTTGAGCAATATACCTCACTATTTGTATTATTTATTTTATACTGTCTTTTTTTCTCATCTTTATTAAAGGTGTCAATAATAGAGGACCTGACTGAATCTATTTTTATTTCAGACAAAGTTTTCACTTAATTAGAATTTCAAGGACATAATGACTATAACGCATCCTGATTTATGTATATATTGTTGAGAAAAACAACCTCGCCAGACAGGCCTTAGATACAAGACGAACACCCTAACGAACTGCATTAACTGCGTTAATAGTAGGCAGGGCGAAACAGGGTTATTTCAGACTGGCCAGTAAGCATTGGCAATGTCCAGAGTTCCAGAGTCTGTACCAGACCAGATTCTCCAGTCATCAGTGTGCAGACCATGAGAAACTTTCATTTCCTTTCTCTGTCTCTCCCTCATTCCTCTTCCCTTCCTGCTCTCTTCTCATCCAGCTGTCTGTCTCCCTCTCTCTCCCTGTCCTCTGGCTCAGTGGTGTGTTTCCAAGAGATAAGACCCTTGCTCATTTCACACATGAGCAGAGAAGAGTTTGGGGGTGGTTGGTGTGTATTTGCGTGTATGAGAAAGAGAAAGGACAGAGGAAGTGGGAAAGTGTGAGTAGTGGAGTCTAACTTGGAATCACAGCCTCTCTTCCCATTCTTTCTCCTTTTCCCTTCTCTCTCGTCAAAGAGGATGATTGGTTCTCCCCATGGGTGGGTGTGTTCACCAGACCAATTTGACAGATACTGGAGACGTGGCCCATCTCTGTCACTCTGTAGCTTTTACAGATTCACCGTGTTCACTCCCAACACCAGGGATCAGATCAACAGTTGTAGTGCACTATACTAGGGATGATTAAGTGCATTTCCTTCATGTCTTGTATACAAAACTTCACAGCAATACATTGCACCAGGTTTATGACAACGGACTACCCCCCAACAAATCTACATCTATGCAATTTGGTTGTTTGAATGGAAAGAAATCTCTCTCTCTCTCTCTCTCTCTCTCTCTCTCTCTCTCTCTCTCTCTCTCTCTCTCTCTCTCTCTCTCTCTCTCTCTCTCTCTCTCTCTCTCTCTCAATTTTAGTATTGCAGAAACCTTCTTTGGGACTTTACTTATGCAGCGCTAGTTGGAACTAGGAAAGTCTTACATTTCCGACATACTAACTGGTTCTAGTTATACACGTGCCGCGTTCAAACAGTTAGCAGGTCGGAAATTTCAGAGTTCAGACTAGCACGTGAACGTGGCACAAGAATATGAGAATTTGTTGTTTATCCACATAATATAAGGTTGGCGTAAAGAAAGTCAGTCGGCAGTGCGTTGGAGAAGGTGTGGTACAGTGTATGTGTGTTCTTGTTATTAAATCAGACAGTAAATCTGGTTCACCACTCCCCCTCAATACCTACATGTTTATACCACAGGTTGGTAGCACCTTAACTGGGGAGGATGGCTCATAGTAATGGCTGAAATGGAATAATTGGAATGGTATCAAACTCATCAAGCACATGGAAACCATGTGTTTTATACCATTTAATTCACTCAAATCCAGCCATTATTATGAGCCATCCTCCCCTCAGCAGCCTCCTGTGGTTTATACAGCACATACTGTACATCTACAGGACAATATATGATTAAATATGAAATTGCATTACTGCCATATCCTCAGTGGAGTAATGAATGAATCCGTTCCGGAACTGGAGACATGGAGACAATCACTGATCTACTGTGAGCCATATATATCTGTCCCGGAGTCATATACAGATACAATATGTCTCTGGATCTGTGTATTTGTATAATAATAATAATACTGTAATAATAAAAAACACACATACAGCCATGAAATGGAAAAGACATATTGCTGCCAGCTTCCCTTCCTCTCCTTGCACCACTATAGGTGAGGCGAGACCCGTGAGACTCTCTGTAATAATAATGACAGCGCCAAACTTATACTGACTGCTCTGCTGTGGGTCTGGAGCCTGGTGTCCGAGGTACTGTACCTGGCTGAACACTGACTGACTCCTATTTCCCTCCAGCAAGGGACACTCCGACAGGCTCTCTACCCATCAGGCCCCTGGGTGGCGTGAGCGGCAGCCTGTATCTGTCTGTGGTATAGGGTTATTACAGAGCTGCCAGCCACAGTGAAGCCGGTCCATGTTTGTGGTGTAGGGTTATTACAGAGCTGCCAGCCACAGTGAGGCCGGTCTATGTCTGTGGTGTAGGGTTATTACAGAGCTGCCAGTCACAGTGAGGCCGGTCTATGTCTGTGGTGTAGGGTTATTACAGAGCTGCCAGTCACAGTGAGGCCGGTCTATGTCTGTGGTGTAGGGTTATTACAGAGCTGCCAGCCACAGTGAGGCCGGTCTATGTCTGTGGTGTAGGGTTATTACAGAGCTGCCAGCCACAGTGAGGCCGGTCTATGTCTGTGGTGTAGGGTTATTACAGAGCTGCCAGTCACAGTGAGGCCGGTCTATGTCTGTGGTGTAGGGTTATTACAGAGCTGCCAGCCACAGTGAGGCCGGTCTATGTCTGTGGTGTAGGGTTATTACAGAGCTGCCAGTCACAGTGAGGCCGGTCTATGTCTGTGGTGTAGGGTTATTACAGAGCTGCCAGCCACAGTGAGGCCGGTCTATGTCTGTGGTGTAGGGTTATTACAGAGCTGCCAGCCACAGTGAGGCCGGTCTATGTCTGTGGTGTAAGGTTATTACAGAGCTGCCAGCCACAGTGAGGCCGGTCTATGTCTGTGGTGTAGGGTTATTACAGAGCTGCCAGTCACAGTGAGGCCGGTCTATGTCTGTGGTGTAGGGTTATTACAGAGCTGCCAGTCACAGTGAGGCCGGTCTATGTCTGTGGTGTAGGGTTATTACAGAGCTGCCAGCCACAGTGAGGCCGGTCTATGTCTGTGGTGTAGGGTTATTACAGAGCTGCCAGTCACAGTGAGGCCGGTCTATGTCTGTGGTGTAGGGTTATTACAGAGCTGCCAGCCACAGTGAGGCCGGTCTATGTCTGTGGTGTAGGGTTATTACAGAGCTGCCAGCCACAGTGAGGCCGGTCTATGTCTGTGGTGTAGGGTTATTACAGAGCTGCCAGCCACAGTGAGGCCGGTCTATGTCTGTGGTGTAGGGTTATTACAGAGCTGCCAGCCACAGTGAGGCCGGTCTATGTCTGTGGTGTAGGGTTATTACAGAGCTGCCAGCCACAGTGAGGCCGGTCTATGTCTGTGGTGTAGGGTTATTACAGAGCTGCCAGCCACAGTGAGGCCGGTCTATGTCTGTGGTGTAGGGTTATTACAGAGCTGCCAGTCACAGTGAGGCCGGTCTATGTCTGTGGTGTAGGGTTATTACAGAGCTGCCAGCCACAGTGAGGCCGGTCTATGTCTGTGGTGTAGGGTTATTACAGAGCTGCCAGCCACAGTGAGGCTGGTCTATGTCTGTGGTGTAGGGTTATTACAGAGCTGCCAGCCACAGTGAGGCCGGTCTACAGTATGTTTGTGGTGTAGGGTTATTACAGAGCTGCCAGCCACAGTGAGGCCGGTCTATGTCTGTGGTGTAGGGTTATTACAGAGCTGCCAGCCACAGTGAGGCTGGTCTATGTCTGTGGTGTAGGGTTATTACAGAGCTGCCAGCCACAGTGAGGCTGGTCTATGTTTGTGGTGTAGGGTTATTACAGAGCTGCCAGCCACAGTGAGGCCGGTCTATGTCTGTGGTGTAGGGTTACTATAGAGTTGCCAGCCACAGTGAGGCCGGTCTACAGTATGTCTGTGGTGTAGGGTTATTACAGAGCTGCCAGCCACAGTGAGGCTGGTCTATGTCTGTGGTGTAGGGTTATTACAGAGCTGCCAGCCACAGTGAGGCCGGTCTACAGTATGTTTGTGGTGTAGGGTTATTACAGAGCTGCCAGCCACAGTGAGGCTGGTCTATGTCTGTGGTGTAGGGTTATTACAGAGCTGCCAGCCACAGTGAGGCCGGTCTATGTCTGTGGTGTAGGGTTATTACAGAGCTGCCAGCCACAGTGAGGCCGGTCTATGTCTGTGGTGTAGGGTTACTACAGAGTTGCCAGCCACAGTGAGGCCGGTCTACAGTATGTCTGTGGTGTAGGGTTATTACAGAGCTGCCAGCCACAGTGAGGCTGGTCTATGTCTGTGGTGTAGGGTTATTACAGAGCTGCCAGCCACAGTGAGGCCGGTCTACAGTATGTTTGTGGTGTAGGGTTATTACAGAGCTGCCAGCCACAGTGAGGCTGGTCTATGTCTGTGGTGTAGGGTTATTACAGAGCTGCCAGCCACAGTGAGGCCGGTCTATGTCTGTGGTGTAGGGTTATTACAGAGCTGCCAGTCACAGTGAGGCCGGTCTACAGTATGTTTGTGGTGTAGGGTTATTACAGAGCTGCCAGCCACAGTGAGGCTGGTCTATGTCTGTGGTGTAGGGTTATTACAGAGCTGCCAGCCACAGTGAGGCCGGTCTATGTCTCTGCAATAGTGAGAAAGATGAATATTGTGCATATGGGTGCAATCATACGCCCACTTGATTGTCATATTTTCTTTTATATCTATTCTGCTCTGCACCTGACTGCCTTGGTGTCACGTTCCTGACCTGTTTTATGTTATTTTTTTATGTGTTTAGTTGGTCAGGGCGTGAGTTGGGGTGGGCATTCTATGTTTTGTGTTTCTATGTTTAGGTCACTTGTAATTAGCCTTATATGGTTCTCAATCAGGGACAGGTGTTTGACGTTTTCCTCTGATTGAGAACCATATATAGGTTGGCTGTTCACACTGTTTGTTTGTGGGTGATTGTCTTCCGTGTCTGTGTCTGCGCACCACACGGGACTGTTTCGTTTGTTCGTTCGTTTGATGTAGTCTGTTCCTGTTCGTGAGTTCTTCGTGTAGTTATGTAAGTTCCATGTTCAGGTCTGTCTATGTCGTTTTATTATTTTGTAGTGTATTATCAAGTGTTATTTTCGTGTTTCGTCGTTTGTTGAATAAACTTCATTATGTATTCACAACCCGCTGCATTTTGGTCCTCCGATCCTTCTCTCCTCTCCTCGTCCGAGGAGGAGGAAGAACTAGACTGTCGTTACAGAATCACCCACCAACCAAAGACCAAGCGGCGTGGGAGAGCGCAACAAAGAAACCAGGACTCGTGGACATGGGAGGAAATATTGGACGGAAAAGGACCCTGGGCTCAGACAGGGGAATATCGCCGCTCTGTTGAAGAGAGGGAGGCAGCTAAAGCCCAGGAGCGGTGGTTTGAGGAGGCAGCAAGGAGACGTGGCTGGAGACCCGAAAAGCCTGTGAGTAAACCCCAAACATTTCTTGGGGGGGGGGGCTTAAAGGGAGAGTGGCGAAGTCAGGTAGGAGACCTGCGCCCACTCCCTGTACTTACCGTGGAGAGCGAGAGTACGGGCAGACACCGTGTTACGCAGTAGAGCGCATGGTGTCTCCTGTACGTGTGCATAGCCCGGTTCGGTACATTCCAGCTCCACGTATCGGCCGGGCTAGATTGAGCGTTGAGCCGGATGTCATGAAGCCGGCTCTACACATCTGGCCACCAGTGCGTCTCCTCGGGCCGGCTTACATGGCACCAGCCTTACGCATGGTGTCCCCGGTTCGCCTACATAGCCCGGTGCGGGTTATTCCACCTCCCCGCACTGGTTGGGCGACGGGGAGCATACAACCAGGTAAGGTTGGGCAGGCTCAGTGCTCAAGGGAGCCAGTACGCCTGCACGGTCCGGTATTTCCGGCGCCACCTCCCCGCTCCAGGCCAGTGCCTACACCACGCACCAGGCTTCCAGTGCGTCTCCAGAGCCATGTTCCTCCTCCACGCACTAGCCCTATGGTGCGTGTCTCCAGCCCAGTACCACCAGTCCCGACACCACGCACCAAGCCTCCTGTGCGTCTCCAGAGCCCTGTGCGCACTGTTCCTTCTCCCCGCACTCGCCCTGAGGTGCGTGCCCTCAGCCCGGTACCTCCAGTTCCGGTACCACGCACCAGGCCTATAGTGCGCATCGAGAGTCCAGTGTGCCCTGTTGTTGTTCCCCGCACTAGCCTGAAGGTGCGTGTCCTTAGCCCGGTACCTCCAGTTCCGGCACCACGCACCAGGCTTCCAGGGCGTCTCCAGAGCCCTGTACGCACTGTTCCTTCTCCCCGTACTCACCCTGATGTGCGTGCCCTCAGCCCGGTACCACCAGTGCCGGTACCACGCACCAGGCCTATAGTACGCCTTGAGAGTCCAGTGTGCCCTGTTGTTGTTCCCCGCACTAGCCTGAAGGTGCGTGTCTTTAGCCCGGTACCTCCAGTTCCGGTACCACGCACCAGGCCTACAGTGCGTCTCAGCCGGCCAGAGTCTGCCGTCTGCCCAACGGCACCTGAACTGCCCGTCTGCCCAACGGCGCCTGAACTGTCCGTCTGCCCAACGCCGTCTGAACTGTCCGTCTGCCAAGCGCCGCATGAACTGCCCGTCTGTATTGAGCCTTCAAAGCCGCCCGTCGGTACTGAGCCTTCAAAGCCGCCCGTCTGCCATGAGCCTGCAAAGCCGCCCGTCTGCCATGAGCCTACAGAGCCGTCCGCCAGACAGGAGCCGCTAGAGCCTTCCGCCAGACAGGAGCCGCTAGAGCCTTCCGCCCGACAGGAGCCGCTAGAGCCTTCCGCCAGACAGGAGCAGCCAAAGCCTTCCGCCAGACAGGATCAGCCAGAGCCTTCCGCCAGACAGGATCAGTCAGAGCCTTCCGCCAGACAGGATCAGCCAGAGCCTTCCGCCAGACAGGATCAGCCAGAGCCTTCCGCCAGACAGGATCAGCCAGAGCCGTCAGCGAGCCATGACCAGCCAGAGCCGTCAGCGAGCCATGACCAGCCAGAGCCGTCAGCGAGCAATGACCAGCCAGAGCCGTCAGCGAGCCATGACCAGCCAGAGCCGTCAGCGAGCCATGACCAGCCAGAGCCGTCAGCGAGCCATGACCAGCCAGAGCCGTCATCCAGCATTAAGCCATCATCCAGCCAGGATCCGCCAGAGCCAGCCAGCCAGGATCCGCCAGAGCCAGCCAGCCAGGATCCGCCAGAGCCAGCCAGCCAGGATCCGCCAGAGCCAGCCAGCCAGGATCCGCCAGTCATTCTGGTGTTGCCCCTCATTCTGGTGTTGCCCCTCATTCTGGTGGTGCCCCTCATTCTGGTGGTGCCCCTCATTCTGGTGTTGCCCCTCATTCTGGTGTTGCCCCTCATTCCGGTGTTGCCCCTCATTCCGGTGTTGCCCCTCATTCCGGTGCTGCTCCTTATCCTGGTGATGCCCCTTAATTTAGGTGGGGTTATTTGGAGGGTGGTCATTGTGAGGGGGATAAAGAAGCGGGGATTTATTATGGTGGGATGGGAACCACGCCCAGAGCCTGAGCCGCCACCGTGGACAGATGCCCACCCAGACCCTCCCCTAGACTTTTGGTGGTGCGTCCGGAGTTCGCACCTTGAGGGGGGGGTTCTGTCACGTTCCTGACCTGTTTTATGTTATTTTTGTATGTGTTTAGTTGGTCAGGGCGTGAGTTGGGGTGGGCATTCTATGTTTTGTGTTTCTATGTTTAGGTCACTTGTAATTAGCCTTATATGGTTCTCAATCAGGGACAGGTGTTTGACGTTTTCCTCTGATTGAGAACCATATATAGGTTGGCTGTTCACACTGTTTGTTTGTGGGTGATTGTCTTCCGTGTCTGTGTCTGCGCACCACACGGGACTGTTTCGTTTGTTCGTTCGTTTGATGTAGTCTGTTCCTGTTCGTGAGTTCTTCGTGTAGTTATGTAAGTTCCATGTTCAGGTCTGTCTATGTCGTTTTATTATTTTGTAGTGTATTATCAAGTGTTATTTTCGTGTTTCGTCGTTTGTTGAATAAACTTCATTATGTATTCACAACCCGCTGCATTTTGGTCCTCCGATCCTTCTCTCCTCTCCTCGTCCGAGGAGGAGGAAGAACTAGACTGTCATTACACTTGGTACTGCTGTCCTTATCAGAATATAACTAACTACAGTCATCAATGCTGTTATCAAGGAGAAAATATATATATACGGATGTCTGTGCATCAAGGATGCAGAAATACCACCATCCCATCTGCCCCATTTAACATAGCCTACGTATGCTTGAACAGTCGCTAACATTATATTTGGTTGTCATCTTTGCAAAATACTTATTTTGGATGCAGAAATTTCTTTGCTAGAATGCTAATGGTCATTGACATACGCTGTAACAAAAGCTAGCCAAAGAGCCATTTACTGGTTTTTGAGTATGTTGTAGTTGATTTGTGACGATGATACAAACATTATGTTAAGCAGGACATTCATACATTCATACAATCCAATTATAATCCAGAGGTATTGTGAAATGCATTTATAAGCAACATGTAAATGGCGGCTTGTTTTCCCCGGCGCTCTTTGAGAACTCCCGTGTTCTGCTACCACCATGGCCCGCATGGCCCTCGTTTACAAACACACAAAGGGGTCTATTTAACATTGTATTGGAAAATAATGGCTGGAAATTGGACTGAATCTCTTGGGTTTAAATCCAAAGAAAATGAGAACAACAATGATTGGTGCATAATAAGAAAAATGGACTGTATCTCATAGTAGAAGATGATTGGTGCATAATAAGAAAAGTGGGCTGTATCTCATAGTAGAAGATGATTGGTGCTTAATAGGAAAAGTGGGCTGTATCTCATAGTAGAAGATGATTGGTGCATAATAGGAAAAGTGGGCTGTATCTCATAGTAGAAGATGATTGGTGCATAATAAGAAAAGTGGGCTGTATCTCATAGTAGAAGACGATTGGTGCTTAATAAGAAAAGTGGGCTGTATCTCATAGTAGAAGACGATTGGTGCTTAATAAGAAAAGTGGCTGTATCTCATAGTAGAAGATGGTTGGTGCATAATAAGAAAAGTGGACTGTATCTCATAGTAGAAGGTTGAAGATGAGGAGGGAAAAGAGAAAGAGGACAGCAATATGAATCGAATGATGCTCTCTCTTCTAAAACCAGCTCTCAAATTGAGCTGCGGAAGCTCCAGGTAAAAAGAGAAATACCTGTAATTGTCTACATTTAACAAGAGGGAGGACTGCACCTGTCAGTAGAGCTGTACTATAGAATGACATATGTTCTATCTGCCGTGCAGGAGGCTACATTCTTTAATGACCTAGCAATGTCCTTCCTGTCAGTTGTTGTACATTCATATACAGCATTCAGTAATTGAATAGACTATTGGATATGCTGCTCAGGTACATTCATTCATACTTGGATTCTTGGAGATCTTATGATCAAAATATCTCCATTGTACACATGAGTCACCCACATGAGACACATCAATATGAGAAAGAAAGAACGAAGGAAAGACAGAAATGAGAGAAAGAAAGGACATTGCTATGGAATGTCAAAGTCTGGGGTTGAGAAATGCACCCTGTACATTCATTTATTTTATCTAAAAAGTACAATATGTGCTCTTCACTTCATAAGCAGAAGAACAAATGACATTGTCACAATACATTCAGGAAACAAACATAAATCAAGCATGTTTTTTCTCCTTTGTCTTTGTATAATTTTTCTCTCAAACGTCTTCCACCAACACCATTCAGCTTTGCCATTAACGGAGCTGCAGTAATGGGGGCCGAGAAAACGTGATTAGAGTGGTAGTGTGTGTGTGTGTGTGCGAGAGAGTGTGTGTGATATAAATTATGGAGTTATAAATCACGCTGTGGGGTGGGCAGAAAGGCATTAACATACACCAGTGACGTGCCAAACAACAACGGTCTAATTATTCGCCAATTACCTGGTTTAATAATGCCTTTCCAGGGCCAGTCTGACGACCTGTCGCCGCGGTGATGAGGATCATAATGGATTGGTTAATACGTGGGGACTGGGTTCTCAACGTGTACATTAGACACTGGGGAGGTTACATGTTGTCACAGAGAGGCGTCTCGGGGTCACCTTGCTACTGCAAGGAGGTGTCAGAGCTCTGAGTATGGCTGCCCCAAAGGGCTGTCTTCCACCTGCTCACTCAGAGAAAGACCAACTCAGTGTTCATAATTAAACCTTTTAGTAGTTAGATCATGGTCAAGGACAAAAAGGCCTGCACACTATATTCATCTCCTAATACCACATTTTAACTGCGACAATGTTTTGTTCCACAATGGATCTTTGTCAGGTCAAACATGCATGGTTTTAATCACACATATTCTGTGACACCAACCAGTGTTTTTCAGCCATTTGATGGACACCTGACCTTATGCTAACAGAAGTGTGATGTATGTCTGCTGGGTATTATTCTGTGGGTGAAGGCCTTGACAGACAGATCATGTAGCAGATAAATGGACTGCATCACAAATCAGATGTGGTTTCTTCTCCTTTGAAAAGGTGTTATCATAGCTGACATTTCCCATCATACCGCAGGGCAGAATCAGACCTGGGTCTCTTCTACTCTGTCTGACAGGGCATCATACTGGTAGGTAGTGGTACAATAGCTAAATGGTGTTTTCTATTTACACACTGAGATGTGGTGCTGGCCACAGGTCAATGAGTTTTACCCTCGCATATCCAAACCTTCAAAATAACACCACAAAACACTGTCTCGACCTGCAGGAGCAACCTCAATAGATACGGTTGGTTGCTGCAGTCTCAAAGCAATTGGCCAGCCAGTTTAAAATCAGCCCAGCCTTTTCTTATTTTTTACTTCAAAAGACCAACCAGCACAACCAATCCAGCCAATCCAACCAATCCAGCCAGTGCTACCCATTTAGATGCCCATGACAGACCACCATTACATCCAATCCAGTTCCCACACCTTCAAAGTTCCTAATGGTGGACCACCAATCATGTTCCCGCCCCTCCGATGCTCCCACTGGCCAACCACATCCAATCCGATTAACACCCCTCCCACACTCCCAATGATGGACCACCACATCCAATCCAATTTGCGCCCCTAGGTCGACCAATCCACTTCCCGCCCTGTCGTTGCTCCCAATGGTGGACCACCTCAACCAATCCATCTGCTGCCCCTTCAATTCTCCTACTGGAAGGGGAAATAGTACTGGTTTATTAATTCATTATTTAATTGAAATTTTCCCCGCTTAGTTAATCACCACGCTGGCCTGCGGGAGGATGATTGGCGTGTAATTACTGGCTGTTGGTACAGACAAGTGCAATGTGTGCTTTCTCTACGGTTTCCCTCTCGCTCTCTATCTCTATTTTTTCCCGCTCTCCATCTACTCTCTCTCTCGTCTCTAAAGCTCTCGTCTCTTTGTCAATCTCCATCCTCTCCTCTCTCCACGTCTCTCTCTCCATCTCGTACCGTCCTCTCTTCCCCTATTATTTTCCATCTGCTTCCTATTCTCTCTCTTTCCTATCTCTATCCTCAATTTCTCTCCTCTTTTCTTTCGTCCTGGCACTTCATCTTCTCTCTCCTTCCTCTATCTGTCTATCTGAGGAGATATCATCTCCCTAGGGAGTGTGTGAGTGGGTGTTAGTTAAAAAAATATATCTTTATTTCTCCTTTTGCCAGTGAGTGAGATAAGAATGGAAGAAGAACCATTCGGTTTTCAGTTCGGTAATAATTTTCTGTCAATCTATCGAGGCTGGTATCAGGTCTGAGCCAAAGGGCGAGTTAAACTTCTCTGTTCATTCTGTTGAGGACACATGTTAATAAAGCAGGCCTGAGATAACAGTAATTACCTCTATGTGGCTTCTGCTCCGCTCCTCACTGGGGACACACTGTACTGTACTGCGCTGGGCTGGGAGAGAGCGGTCTGCCTCTAGTCAAGCCGTTACGTCGCAAAGATTAATTCTGTTTTTCGTTAGAGTACACCCTCAATGATACACCAAACGTAACATTCCGCCTCTCCTCCTCTGTTTAACTCCCTCTGCTTCTCTCTCTCTTCCGCCTCTCCACTACCCCTCTCTCCCATCTCTCTACTCTTCACTCTTCTCTCCTCACCCCTCCTCCTCATCTCTCTTCCTCCTCACCTGCCTCTCTCTAACTCCCTCTGCTTCTCTCCCCTCCCCCTTCTCTCCTCTACCCCTCTCTCCACTCTTCACTCTGCTCTCCTCACTCCCTCCTCCTCACCCTGTCTCCCCTCCCCACCTGCCATTCTCTTACTCTGCTTCTCTCCCTCTCTCCCATCCTCCCCCTCTCTCATCTCCCCTCTCTCTCCTCACCCTTAACCTCCTCTCAGCAACCCTCTTCCTCCCTCCTCCTCACCTCTCCATATTAGCATCTTCCTCACCTCTCCAACCCTCTTCCTCTCCTCTCTTCACTCGATCACTCCCTCTGCTTCTCTCCTTGTCTCTATCGCCTCCATATTAGCATAAGTAATTAGAGATTACTATGTGCCTGCATGTGGTTGCCAATTTAAAATGAATATGTTGATCTCTTTGATTCGTTTGGATTTGGGAGCTGCCTGTCAGGTACAATTATGATAACGCATAGGGGTGGTGGACTGGAGGGTGGGGGATGAGGGGCTCGGGGGGGGGGGGGGGGGGGGGGGTTACAAACCCCCCCTCTTAAACTGTTACCTCTTTTTGTTTTTTGTTCCCAACTCTCCAGAGCTCTGTGAAGACTAAAGAGCTGTGGAGAGGAACAGAGGGCTGCTGGTGAATACTGAAGTATAGTGAGTATGTGGGGCCAGTGGCGGTACAGGAAGATGAATGGGGGTTGTGACTCTGGCGCCATGTAATTCCATTGATTTAACTTCACAGGAAATCTGCAAGAAACACAGGGATCCAATACCCACTTAAACTGACAAATAACACTTTAAATAAAGGGCCGTGCCAAAACAGGCGAACAGACTGAACAGTGCTCTCACACAGTTAAAGTCACAGCATTAAGTTTTACCCAATCAAAAAGCATCTGATTTGTAGACGTGAGAAAGTTTCAGTAGGAACTGTCATGGACCATGAATTCATTTTGACCTACTAAATGAACAATTTGAACAAGTTACACACGTAAATAAATAGATGGACATTGACTCAGGCTTGCACAACACACACATCACTTCTGTCACTTTAAAGTAACCCTGGGGCCGATTGTTGTTCAACACAAGAGATTTCTTCGACCTCGCATCTTCTGTGACTTCCTACTTTGCATGAATGCCTCTTTCACGCTGGGGCTGGGGCTGGGGCTGGGGCTGGGGCTGGGGAGGTCCTGTTCATCATTTGGAGATCATTTTTTGTTTTCATGCAGAGGGCCCACTGACAGGGGTGTGTGTGTGTATGTAAAAGGAATGTGTGTGAGCATGTGTGTGAGCATGTGTGCGTGTGTATGTGCGTGCGTGCGTGCGTGCATCCGTGCGTGTGTGTGTGTATGCTCCCACGAGGCATACTTATTAAACTTGCTTTGAAAGGAGGAGCAGGAAGACAGGCAATTTTTTTTTTACTGTTCTGACAACAGAATTTGCATTCTGTAATTAACTGTCTCTCTCGCTCCCCGCCCCTCTTTTTTTACTCCCCTACCCTCACTTTTCTGCAGGGGTTAGTGTCTGAAGCTTCTCAGCCTGTGAATTAGGTCTGTGTTGCCCTGGTAACAGGTCTTTATCAAAGACCAACACACTGAGGTGGGAGAAAAGCCGACATCTGAGGGGTGTGTGTGTGTGTGTGTGTGTGTGTGTGTGTGTGTGTGTGTGTGTGTGTGTGTGTGTGTGTGTGTGTGTGTGTGTGTGTGTGTGTGTGTGTGTGTGTGTGTGTGTGTGTGTGTGTGTGTGTGTCAGTGTGTGAGTGTGGGTGTGTGATTGCGTGACTGTTTTTTTCTGAACTGGCAAGAATAGGAGAAAGAAAATGAAGCTGGAGAAACAATGACATTGGAGTTTCCACAGCAGGTTGATTGCTGCAGGCAGGCAGGCAGGGTTTCAGAATAATTGAAGGTGGTAGGGCCTCTCTGATAACACTCCATCAATGCTGCCATGCCACTGCGACAGCCAGGGTCCTGCAGAGTAATGCTCATTCACAACTACAGCACTAACTGCCACCACACTGCAGAGGGACTGCATAAGGGTCACCATATACCCCCTTCTCAAATTCCTCTACAGAAATACTGCATACATAATAGCATGCCACTTCAATGTGTTAGTGCTGCAGAAACATGATAGAAAACCCTGAAAACCAACTTCCACAACTATTTCTGCCTATACTACTATCAACTACTACAACTCACACTAACATTACCACTAGCTAATAATAGAAACATTTATACAAAAAACTCTATTGATGTCTTGGCAGTGTTTGTCACTTCTGCTGTCTGTGTATGTGCCTGTGCGCATGTGTGTGAATGTGAGTGTGTATCCCAACCCAGCAGTGGGTTTATCCCAGCCCAGATCGATCACTGCATAGTAGGGGTATCTGAACACTAAACAGTATACTGCTGTGAGTCCCTGTCTTTTGTCTGCTCCCTCCCTTCCCTCTGTGTCCTCTGAGTGGGAATGGAGGCAAGGCCATTAGCCAGTGGCCAGGAGAGTGTCTCCATGTAATGGCTATTGAACAGGCTTCTCCACTCACAACGAGAGGTAATCAAAGCCCTGTATAATTACACACCTCTCTACTCCTCTCCTCACCTCCTAAAGACCAGCCATTGTGCGTTGAGCTCTCCACTTTATAATGACACAGGTAGGGGATGAGGCAGGGTGGAAGGTGGATGGAGTAAGAGGAGGGGGGAGTGTCACAGATGCAATCATGTACCAA
Organism: Salvelinus namaycush; assembly: GCF_016432855.1. Lineage (NCBI taxonomy): Eukaryota > Metazoa > Chordata > Actinopteri > Salmoniformes > Salmonidae > Salvelinus > Salvelinus namaycush. The sequence goes on from NC_052343.1 coordinate 20,641,831, forward strand.
TAGTGGAGGTGCATGAAGATGGCGGCCACTATGCACTTAACACAATTTTCTCGTTAGCTAAGTTCACTGTAATGTACATTGCTCTCTGTGACTCTTTTTTTGTATGGTCATTAGCACAGCAAACATGATCCCAATTTTGTCTCCGAGACCAAGACAAAAAATGTATAAATGAAAAAGTAGATTGTGCAGGTTTATTGGTGCATTGAACCATGTAACGCACCGTAGATTTAAAAACTCTATGAATAGTGCTAAAACAATGACGTCATATCTAAATTCTGCCACCTTTATGCACGTTCGCCATTGCAAAGAAGAATTTGCAATTTAGTTTTACTATGAGTGGGTTGGCTAGTAAAGATACAGAGCAATACTTCATCTCTTCTTCTGACCAATAGGTGGTGAGAGCACAAACAGTTTGGACTTTTGGAATTTGGACTTTTTATTTAATTAACATTTTTTTTCTTCACCTTTATTTAACCAGGTAGGCCAGTTGAGAACAAGTTCTCATTTACAACTGCGCCCTGGCCAAGATAAAGCAAAGCAGTGCGACAAAAACAACAACACAGAGTTAAACATGGGATAAACAAACATACAGTCAATAATACAATTGAAAAATCTATATACAGTGTGTGCAAATGTAGTAAGGAGGTAAGGCAATAAATAGGCCAATAGTGGCGAAGTAATTACAATTTAGCAATTTACATTGGAGTGATACAGTTGAAGTCGGAGGTTTACATACACCTTAGCCAAATACATTTAAACTCAGTTTTCACAATTCCTGACATTTAATCCTCGCAACAAATCCCTGTCATAGGTCAGTTAGGATCACCACTATTTTAAGAATGTGAAATGTCAGAATAATAGCAGAAAGAATGATTTATTTAATCTTTTATTTCTTTCATCACATTCCCAGGGGGTCTGAAGTTTACATACACTCAATTAGTATTTGGTAGCATTGCCTTTAAATTGTTTAACTTGGGTCAAACGTTTCGGGTAGAATTCCACATACATTCCACAATAAGTTGGGTGAATTTTGGCCCATTCCTCCTGGCAGAGCTGGTGTAACTGAGTCAGGTTTGTTGGCGCCCCCCCTTGGGTTGGCACCCCCCCTTGGGTTGTGCCGTGGCGGAGATCTTTGTGGGCTATACTTGGCCTTGTCTCAGGATGGTAAGTTGGTGGTTGAAGTGATCCCTCTAGTGGTGTGGGGGCTGTGCTTTGGCAAAGTGGGTGGGGTTATATCCTGCCTGTTTGGCCTGGTCCGGGAGTATCATCGGATGGGGCCACAGTGTCTCCTGACCCCTCCTGTCTCAGCCTCAAGTATTTATGCTGCAGTAGTTTATGTGTCGGGGGGCTAGGGTCAGTCTGTTATATCTGGAGTATTTCTCCTGTCTTATCCGGTGTCCTGTGTGAATTTAAGTATGATCTCTCTAATTCTCTCGTTCTTTCTTTCTTTCTCTCTCTCGGAGGACCTGAGCCCTAAGACCATGCCTCAGGACTACCTGGCATGATGACTCCTTGCTGTCCCCAGTCCACCTGGCCGTGCTGCTGCTCCAGTTTCAACTGTTCTGCCTGCGGCTATGGAACCCTGACTTGTTCACCGGACGTGCTACCTGTTCCAGACCTGCTGTTTTCAACTCTCTAGAGACAGCAGGAGCGGTAGAGATACTCTCAATGATCGGCTATGAAAAGCCAACTGACATTTACTCCTAAGGTGCTGACTTGTTGCACCCTCGACAACTACTGTGATTATTATTATTTGACCATGCTGGTCATTTATGAACATTTGAACATCTTGGCCATGTTCTGTTATAATCTCCACCCGGCACAGCCAGAAGAGAACTGGCCACCCCTCATAGCCTGGTTCCTCTCTAGGTTTCTTCCTAGGTTTTGGCGTTTCTAGGGAGTTTTTCCTAGCCACCGTGCTTCTACACCTACATTGCTTGCTGTTTGGGGTTTTAGGCTGGGTTTCTGTACAGCACTTTGATATATCAGCTGATGTAAGAAGGGCTATATAAATACATTTGATTTGATTTTGATTTGATTTGTTGGCCTTCTTGCTCGCACAAGCTTTTTCAGTTCTGCCCACAAATGTTCTATAGGATTGAGATCAGGGCTTTGTGATGGCCACTCCAATACCTTGACTGGTGAGGATGTGCAAGTAGAAATACTGGTGTGCAAAAGAGCAGAAAAACAAAAACAAATATGGGGATGAGGTAGGTAGTTGGATGGGCTATTTACAAATGGGCTGTGTAAAGCTGCAGCGATCAGTAAGCTGCTCTGACAACTGACGCTTAAAGTTAGTGAGGGAGATATGTCTCCAACTTCAGTGATTTTGCACTCATTGGCAGCAGAGAACTGGAAGGAAAGGTGGCCAAAGAAAGTGTTGGCTTTGGGGATGACCAGTGTGTTACGTTCGTCGATGGAAGGATCGGACCAAGGTGCAGCGTGGTAGGCGTACATCTTTCTTTTATTGATGACACCGAAAAAACAACAAATACAAAACGGAATGCACAGTTCTGTAGGGCTGGAAAGCAACCGTACAAAAACAAGATCCCACAAACTAAGGTGGAAAAAAGGCTGCCTGTAACGGGTGTCGTCGGAAGGAAGAGACCAAGGCGCAGCGTTCTTAGAGTTCCACATAATTTAATCATGAAGTGAAACTAAAACAGGACTAAACAATAAAGAATCCAACGACTGAACAGCTTCGATGTGCAAACTCCCTGCACACAAACAAAGAACAAGATCCCACACAGAAAGAGGGAAAAGGGCAGCCTAAGTATGATCCCCAAATCAGAGACAACGATAGACAGCTGCCTCTGACTGGGAACCACACTCGGCCAGAAACAAAGAAATACAAAAACATAGAAATACAGAACATAGAATGCCCACCCAAATCACACCCTGACCAAAACAAAATAGAGCCATAAAAAGGATCTCTAAGGTCAGGGCGTGACAGTACCCCCCCCCCCCCCCCCCCCAAAGGTGCGGACTCTGGCCGCAAAACCTGAACCTATAGTGGAGGGTCTGGGTGGGCATTTCACTGCGGTGGCGGCTCTGGTGCGGGACGTGGACCCCTTACCGCCGACCCCGAACCGGGAACCCTCGCAGCGGGAGGGAGACTCTGGCTGCTCCGGACAGGAGGGAGACTCTGGCTGCTCCGGACAGGAGGGAGACTCTGGCTGCTCCGGACAGGAGGGAGACTTTGGCTGCCCCGGACAGGAGGGAGACTCTGCCTGCTCCGGACAGGAGGGCGACGCTGGAGGCTCCGGACTAGAGGGCGTCGCTGGAGGCTCCTGACTAGAGGACGACGCCGGAGGCTCCTGACTAGAGGACGACGCCGAAGGCTCCGGACTAGAGGGCGACGCTGGAGGCTCCGGACTAGTGGGCGACGCTGGAGGCTCCGGACTAGAGGGCGTCGCTGGAGGCTCCGGACTAGAGGGCGACGCTGGAGGCCTCGTGCCATAACTCCTCACTGGAGGCTTCGTGCCGTGGATCTTCACTGGAGACTTCGTGCCATGGATCATCACTGGAGGCTTCGTGCCATGGATCATCACTGGAGGCTTCTTACCATGGAGCCTCACTGGAGGCTTCGTGCCATGGATCATCACTGGAGGCTTCGTGCCATGGATCATCACTGGAGGCTTCTTGCCATGGATCACCACTGGAGGCTTCGTGCCATGGATCACCACTGGAGGCTTCGTGCCATGGATCATCACTGGAGGCTTCGTGCCATGGATCATCACTGGAGGCTTCGTGCCATGGATCATCACTGGAGGATTCGTGCCATGGATCATCACTGGAGGCTTCTTGCCATGGATCACCACTGGAGTGGAGAGACACACAGGAGGCCTGGCTCTGGGAGAAGGCACATGACTCATCAGGCTGGGGAGACATATAGGAAGGTTAATTCTTGGCGCAGGCATAGGACTCACCAGGCTGGGGAGACATGCAGGAGGCCTTGTCCTTGGCCGAGGCACCGGATACACTGGGCCGTGGAGGCGCACTGGCGGTCTCGAGCGCAGATCTGGCCCCACCCGTTCTGGCTGGATGCCAGCTTCCAGCCGGCAAATGCGGGACGCTGGCACTGAGCACACCGGCCTGTGGATGCTCGGCCGAGACACCGTGCGCATCACCCAATAGCACGGGGCCTGACCAGTCACATGCTCGCCCCGGTAAGAACGGGGAGTGGGCTCAGGTCTCCAACCTGACTCCGTGTGCCCCCCCCAAAAAATGTTTTTGGGCTGCCTCTCGGGTTTCCTTGCCAGCCGTGTTCCCTCGTACATCTGGTTCCCTTCTCCTGCTGCCTCCGCTCTCCTGGCTGCCTCCACCTGTTCCCATGGGAGGCGATGCCTTCCAGCCAGGATCTCCTCCCATGTGTAGGATCCCTTCCCGTCCAGAATGTCCTCCCATGTCCATTCCTCCAGAAAACGCTGCTTGGTCTTTTTGTGGTGGGATCTTCTGTAACGCACGTCGTTGGAAGGAAGAGACCAAGGCGCAGCGTTCTTAGAGTTCCACATAATTTAATCACAAAGTGAAACTAAAACAGGACTAAACAATAAAGAATACAACGACCGAACAGCTTCGATGTGCAAACTCCCTGCACACAAAGAAAGAAAAGGAAAAGGGCAGCCTAAGTATGATCCCCAATCAGAGACAACGATAGACAGCTGCCTCTGATTGGGAACCACACTCGGCCAGAAACAAAGAAATACAAAACCTAGAAATACACAACATAGAATGCCCACCCAAATCACACCCTGACCAAAACAAAATAGAGACATAAAAATGGTCTCTAAGGTCAGGGGGTGACACTGCCTAAGTATGATCCCCAATCAGAGACAACGATAGACAGCTGCCTCTGATTGGGAACCATACCAGGCCAACATAGAAATACAACATAGATTGCCCACCCTAGTCACACCCTGACCTAACCAAATAGAGAATAAAAAGGCTCTCTAAGGTCAGGGCGTGACACAGTGAAATATACCTGCTGGAGCGCATGCTACGGGTGGTGTTGCTATGGTGACCAGTGAGCTGAGATAAGGCAGAGCTTTACGTAGCAAATACTTATAGATGACCTGGAGCCAGCGGGTTTGGCGATGATTATGTAGCGAGGACCAGCCAACGAGAGCATACAGGTCACGGTGGTGGGTAGTATATAGGGCTTTGGTGACAAAATTGATGGCACTGTGATAGACTACATCCATTTTGCTGAGTAGAGTGTTGGAGGCTATTTTGTAAATGACATTGCCAAAGTCAAGGATCGGTAGGATAGTCCGTTTTATGAGGGTATGTTTGGCAGCATGAGTGAAGGAGGCTTTGTTGCGAAATAATTCTAGATTTAACTTTGGATTGGAGATGCTTAATGTGAGTCTGGAAGGAGAGTTTACAGTCTGGCCAGACACCTAGGTATTTATAGTTGTCCGCTTATTCTAAGTCAGAACCGTCCAGAGTAGTGATGCTAGTTGGGCGGGTGCGGGCAGCGATCGGTTGATGAGCATACCTTTCGTTTTACTAGCATGTAAGAGCAGTTGGAGGCCACGTAGGGAGTGTTGTATGGCATTGAAGCTCGTTTGGAGGTTTGTTAACACAGTGTCCAAAGAAGGGCCAGTGTCACGTCGTGTATGTAGGTGGCAGGGAAGTCAAGCGCAGGAGAATTAAACTTGGTATAAATGGAGTATTTTAATAACTTCAAACATAAACTCCAAAACCAAAGTCCATAATAAAATATATGTGGGTACAAGAACCCATCGCACACCAATCCATAGAACATGAACATAACAATAAACAATCTCTGACAAGGACATGAGGGGAAACAGAGAGTTAAATACACAACAATTAATGAATGGGATTGGAACCAGGTGTGTAAGAAGACCAGACAAAAGCAATGGAAAATGAAACATAGATCAATGATGGCTAGAAGACCAGTGACGTCGATCGCTGAGCACCGCCCGAACAAGGAGACGCATCGACTTCGGCAGAAGTCATGACAGTACCCCCCACTAACGCGTGGCTCCAGCAGCGCGTCGACACCGGCCTCGGGGACGACCCGGAGGACGAGGCACAGGGCGATCCGGATGGAGACGGTGGAACTCTCGTAGCAGGGAAGGATCTAACACGTCCTCCACCGGAACCCAGCATCTCTCCTCCGGAACGTACCCCTCCCAGTCCACGAGGTACTGAAGGCCCCTCGCCCGACGTCTCGAATTCAGGATGGATCGAACAGAGTACGCCGGGACCCCCTCAATATCCAGAGGGGGCGGAGGAACCTCCCGCACCTCAGCCTCCTGGAGCGGGCCAGCCACCACCGGCCTGAGGAGAGACACATGGAACGAGGGGTTAATACGGTAATTGGGGGGAACTGTAACCTATAACATACCTCGTTCACTCTACTCAGGACTTTAAATGTCCCCACAAACCGCGGACCCAGCTTCCGGCAGGGCAGGCGGAGGGGCAGGTTTCGGGTCGAGAGCCAGACCCTGTCCCCTGGTGCGAACTGCCAACTTTCTGGCACAGAACAACGCGTTGAAGGTGGACGTGGGCGGCATCCCATGTTTCCTCCGCGCCCTAGAACCAGTCGTCCACCACAGGAGCCTCTGTCTGACTCTGATGCCATGGAGCCAGAACCGGCTGATACCCCAATACACACTGAAATGGAGAAAGGTTAGTGGAGGAGTGGCGGAGTGAGTTCTGGGCCATCTCTGTCCAGGGCACGAACGCCGCCCACTCCCCCGGCCGGTCCTGGCAATAAGACCTCAGAAACCTACCCACATCCTGGTTAACTCTCTCTACCTGCCCGTTACTCTTGGGGTGAAAACCTGAGGTAAGGTTGACCGAGACCCCCAGACGTTCCATGAACGCCTTCCAGACCCTTGACGTAAATTGGGGTCCCCGATCAGACACTATATCCTCAGGCACACCGTAGTGCCGGAAGACGTATGTAAACAGGGCCTCCGCAGTTTGTAGGGCCGTAGGGAGACCAGGCAAAGGGAGGAGACGACAGGACTTAGAAAAACAATCCACAACGACCAGGATCGTGGTGTTACCCTGTGAAGGTGGAAGATCGGTTATAAAATCCACGACAGGTGCGACCATGGCCGTTTTGGAACGGGTAAGGGTTGTAACTGACCTCTGGGCAGGTGGCTAAGAGCCTTGCACTGGGCGCACACTGAGCAGGAGGAAACATAAACCCTTACGTCTCTTTCTAAAGTGGGCCACCAGTACCTCCCACTAAGACATCGCACCGTCCGACCGATCCCAGGATGCCCAGAGGAGGGTGACCTGTGAGCCCAATAGATCAGCCGATCGCGGACAGCAGACGGAACATACACATGCCCAGCTGGACACTGGGGGGGAGCGGGCTCTGCACGTGACGCCCGCTCAATGTCCGCGTCCAGCTCCCACACTCCCGGCGCCACCAAGCAAGAGGCTGGGAGTATGGGAGTGGGATCCATGGGCCGCTCCTCTGTGTCATACAGCCGGGACAGTGCGTCTGCCTTGACGTTCTGGGAGCCTGGTCTGTAAGAGAGGGTAAACACAAAACGGGTGAAAAACATGGCCCACCTTGCCTGACGAGGATTCATCCTCCTCGCTGCCTGGATGTACTCCAGATTTCAGTGGTCAGTCCAGATGAGAAAGGGGTGTTTAGCCCCCTCTAGCTAATGTCTCCACACCTTCAAAGCTTTAACGACAGCCAACAGCTCCCGGTCCCCCACATCATAGTTTCGCTCCGCCGGGCTGAAATTCTTAGAGAAGAAAGCCAAGGGGCGGAGTTTCGGTGGCGTACCCGAGCGCTGAGAGAGCACAGCTCCTATCCCAGCCTCGGAGGAGTCCACCTCCACTATGAAGACCAAAGAGGGATCCGGATGGGCCAACACAGGAGCCGAGGTAAACAGAGCTTTCAAGTGCCTAAATGCCCCGTCCGCCCCAGTTGACCACTGCAAGCGCACCGGGCCCCCCTTCAGCAGTGAGGTAATGGGAGCAGCCACCTGACCAAAACCCCGTATAAACCTCCGGTAGTAGTTGGCAAACCCTAAGAATCGCTGCACCTCCTTCACCGTGGTGGGAGTCGGCCAATTACGCACGGCTGCAATGCGGTCACTCTCCATCTCCACTCCTGACGTGGAAATGCGATGCCCTAAGAAGGAGACGGACTGTTGAAAGAACAAGCATTTCTCAGCCTTGACATACAGGTCATGCTCCAACAGGCAACCAAGCACCTTGCTCACCAGGGACACATGCTCGGCGCGTGTAGCGGAGTATATCAGAATGTCATCGATATACACCACTACCCCCTGCCCGTGCAGGTCCCTGAAAATCTCATCTACAAAGGATTGGAAGACTGATGGAGCATTCATCAACCCATACGGCATGACGAGGTACTCATAATGCCCTGAGGTGGTACTAAATGTCGTCTTCCACTCGTCTCCCTCTCGGATACGCACCAGGTTATACGCACTCCTGAGATCCAGTTTAGTGAAGAAGCGCGCCCCGTGCATTGACTCGCTCGCCGTGGCGATAAGAAGTAGTGGGTAACTGTACCTCACCGTGATTTGATTTAGACCCCGATAATCAATGCACGGGCGCAGACCTCCATCCTTCTTCTTCACAAAAAAATAATCTCGAGGAGACGGGTGAAGTGGAGGACCGAATGTACCCCTGACGCAGGGATTCGGTGACATACAGTATGTCTCCATAGCCACCGTCTCCGCTTGCGACAGGGGATACACGTGACTCCTGGGAAGTGCAGCGTCTCCCAGGAGATCTATCGCACAATCCCCCCGTCGATGGGGTGGTAATTAAGTCGCCTTCTTTTTACAGAAGGCGGGAGCCAAATCGGCATATTCTGGGGGGATGCGCACGGTGGAGACCTGGTCTGGACTTTCCACCATAGTAGCACCAATGGAAAACCCTAAACACCTACCTAAGCACTCTTGCGACCACCCCGTGAGAGCCCTCTGTGGCCAAGAAATAGTGGGGTTATGATAAGCTTACCAGGGTAGGCCTAGCACCACTGGATATGCAGGAGAGTCAATAAGGAAAAGACTAATCTTTTCCATGTGATCCCCCCCACGTCACCATACTCAAAGGAGCGGTGGTCTCCCTGATAAGCCCTGAACCTAATGGTCGACTGTCTAAGGCGTCAATGGGGAAAGGTACATCCACGGGAACAATAGGAGTCCCTAAACTATGAGCTAAAACTTTATCAATGAAATTCCCAGCTGCGCCTGAATCTACTAGCGCCTTATGCTGGGAACGAGGGGAAAAATCTGGAAAAGTGACAGACACAAATATATGTGCGACAGAGGGCTCATGGTGAGAATGGTGCCGACTCACCTGGGGTGACGCAAGAGCGCCCTGCCTGCCGTCTCGATTCCCAGAGGAACCAACCCGGCACCGACCAGCAGTGTGCCCTCTGCGGCCACAGATGGTGCACGAGCGGGGACCCCCTCCGGTCTCCCTGCGCACCGTCCCTCCCAGCTCCATGGGTATCGGAGAGGGGGTGCGGGAGGATGGAACCACTAGACCCCAATCTGGACGTCCGCGAGTAGCCAGCATGTTGTCCAGCCGGATGGACGGGTCCACCAGCTGGTCGAAGGTGAGGGTGGTGTCTCTGCAGGCCAGCTCCTGACGGACGTCCTCGCGTAGACTGCAGTGGTAATGGTCGATCCTGCGCCGGCAGCCAGGGTCCTAAACACCAGAGCAAACTCCTGCGCGCTCCTCGTCTCCTGCCTCAGATGATAGAGACACTCACCCGCCGCTCTGCCGGCGGGTGGATGGTCGACAACTGGTGAACTCCTCAAAATGGTCCAACGCCACATCTTCCCCTCCACACATGGTGCTGGCCCACTCCAGTGCTTTCCCGGTGAGGCACGGGACGAGGGCGAAAACCTTCTCATGGTCCGATGGAGCTGGTTGGACCGTGGCCAGATAAAGGTTTAATTGGAGGAGGAAACCCTGGCAGTTGGCAGCACTTCCGTCGTACCCCCGTGGCATGGGTAGACGGATCCCACTGGGTTCAGGTGGTAAAGGGGCGCCCAGGATAGACCCCGGTTGTGCTGGTGGAAGCACTGGAAAAACTCCCTGTCTCTCCCAGCGGTCCATATTCTGGACAACGCGATCCATGGCGACGCTCAGATGGTAAAGCTTCTCCGTATGCTCCTGGACGCGATCCTCCACCTCCATGTCCGGGGTATTTTCTCCTGCTGACTTCATATAGGGTCAGAGATTCTATTACGTCGTGTATGTAGGTGGCAAGGAAGTCAAGCGCAGGAGAATTAAACTTGGTATAAAGTATTTTTGTATTTTAATAACTTAAAACATAAACTCCAAAACCAAAGTCCATAATAAAATAAATGTGGGTACAAGAACCCGTCGCACACCAATCCATAGAACATGAACATAACAATACACAATCTCTGACAAGGACATGAGGGGAAAGAGAGGGTTAAATACACAACAATTAATGAATGGGATTGGAACCAGGTGTGTAAGAAGACCAGACAAAACCAATGGAAAATGAAACATAGATCAATGATGGCTAGAAGACCGGTGACGTCGATCGCTGTGCACCGCCAGAACAAGGAGAGGTATCGACTTCGGCAGAAGTGGTGTTGTCTGCGTAGAGGTGGATCAGAGAATCACCCGCAGCAAGAGCGACATCGTTGATATATACAGAGAAAAGAGTCGGCATGAGAATTGAACCCTGTGGCACCCCCATAGAGACTGCCAGAGGTCCGGACAACAGGCCCTCCGATTTGACACACTGAACTCTATCTGAGAAGTATTTAGTGAACCAGGCGAAGCAGTCGTTATAGAAACCAAGGCTGTTGAGTCTGCCGATAAGAATGCGGTGATTGACAGAGTCGAAAGCCTTGGCCAGGTCGATGAAGACGGCTGCACAGTACTGTCTTTTATCGACAACGGTTATGATATCGTTTAGGACCTTGAGCATAGCTGAGGTGCACCCGTGACCAGCTCGGAAACCAGATTGCATAGTGGAGAAGGTACGGTGGGATTCGAAATGGTCGGGGATCTGTTTGTTCACTTGGCGTTCGAAGACTTTAGAAAGGCAGGGCAGGATGGATATAGGTCTATAACAGTTTCGGTCTAGAGTGTCTCCCCCTTTGAAGAGGGGGATGACCGCGGCCGCTTTCCAATCTTTAGGAATCTCAGATGATACGAAAGAGAGGTTGAACAGACTAGTAATAGGGGTTGCAACAATGGCGGCAGATAATTTTAGGAAGAGAGGGTCCAGATTGTCTACCCCAGTTGATTTGTAGGGATCCAGATTCTGCAGCTCTTTCAGAACATCAGCTGTCTGGATTTGGGTGAAGGAGAAGTGGGGGGCTTGGGCCAGGTGCTGCGGGGGGTGCAAATCAGTTGGCCGGGGCTGGGATAGCCAGGTGGAAAGCATGGCCAGCCGTAGAGAAATGCTTGTTGAAATTCTCGATTATCGTGGATTTATCAGTGGTGACAGTGTTTCCTAGTCTCAGTGCAGTGGGCAGCTAGGAGGAGGTGCTCTTATTCTCCTTGGAACTTTGGACTTTGTCACGGAATAGACTGGTTCTGCACTCATAAACAAAGAAATAAAGGCTTCAAGAAAATTAAACTACTGATGTAACATGGGCCCAAGGGCCTATAGAAAACCAGTCAGTGTGATTGGTAGGTCTGACTATCTTGCCTCACAGCTTTTAGAGACTGAAGAAGGCCCATTAACCCTGACCAAGGCAGCTTAACTTGAGTGTTGCTTCTGTCATTATCCTTGCTTTCTTGGACTGATAGGGTCTACAGTATGGCGTGCATGGCCATCATTTGAATAGTGGCGGTTCTGTGGTCACTAAGTGTTCTAACTTCAACGCTGACTTTGATCTGCATGCTGTTCCAGTCCCCCTCCATCATCTCTAATAGGAACGGCCCTAAATAGAGGCCCTCTGCAGGATTTACACACACATTTCCTTCCTTTCCACTTTCCTTCTCTCATCACAAATTTAGCATTTATATTGCCTATGATTATTTGTTCCCAAGCATCCCGTTTATAGGGACTGTTGTATCATTTCAGATACACGCAATCACACTGATGCATCTGTTATAACATCAGCGTGCCCCCCTGTGAACCCAATACCCTTTAGATGGCTTTTATTTCAGCCCAGGTTTCTTGAGCTGGCTTTGGTGCATTAGGGGCTTATTTGCTGAATTGCTCAATTCATTGTGCTATTGTTAAATATTTCTAAAATAGAGAGGGGTTTTCATACAAAAGAACTGTCAATACTCCCACTTCCCATTTTGACTTGAACTTCTTCACTCAGAGAGACCCATGAGTGATTGACAGGCTACCCAGATTATTTGTATTGTTCCCCCCACCACCTCTTTAACACTGCTGCTACTCTCTGTTTATTATCTATGCATAGTCACTTTAACTCTACCTACATGTACATATTACCTCAACTATTTTTTACTTATCTATCTTTTACTTTACACTTATTTTTTCTTAAAACTATATTGTTGGTTAAGAGCTTGTAAGTAAGCATTTCACTGTAAGATCGGCACCTGCTGTATTCGGCGCATGTGACAAGTACAAATTGATTTGATTTGATGTTTACAGGTTGTAAGGTTGAGAGACAGAACATATTTGAAGATAGGCCTGTTCTCTATGACAGGGAGAGAAGGTTTTCTTAGTCAAGCGGAAATCACAACAGGTGTCCTGCTACGTAAAACAAGTGTCCTCTGTCCTTTCTAGTGTGCTCTCTCACACACTTCTCCTATGACAGCAGGACATTGTCTATACTCACTCCCCTGTTGTCTCCTCTCTCTCTCTCTCTGCCCCCTCCTCTCCCCCTACTCTCTCTGTGTCTGTGTCTGTCTCTCTCCCTCCACTAATCATGAGATGGGTACATGAGAAAACTAACTGGAAAAGTCTTAACCATTTCTCCCAACTCCTGTGTGCTTCTTTGACTGTTGGGTTGTGGCTTTCCTTATCAGTGTGTGTCAGGGTGGAGGGAGAGAGAGACAGAGGAGAGAGAGGAGGAGAGAGAGGAGGAGAGAGGAGAGAGTGAGAGGAGAGAGAGAGAGGAGAGAAAGAGAAGGGAGAGAGGGTAAAGAGAGAGGACGGAGAGAGGAACGAAGCTAATCCAAAAGAGCTCTTCTTCGCTAATCTCAAATGAGATGGAAATCCGGCCCGATTCAGAAGACCAAAACATGCAGCCTTCTGCTGTTCGAGCTGGCTTAAGGCGAAAAAACAATAATTTACAAATATGATAAATGAAAAATTAATAATGAAATGGAAAAAGTACAGAGTAAGAAAATAATTTTGGACTCAGTATCCACTGTTTTGGATTTTCAATGCAGAAGTTTGCATGTGTTGACTACATAGAATATACATATTTGTTAGGATCTCTGTGGTGTTGAGTTTTTTCATGACATTCATGACCCTCTTTTTTTTCTTAATTTACAACTAATTCCCTTGGTAGAGTGAGCTTAATTATGTGCAAATGAATAGTTGTCCTTCCATGTAGCACAGCTGTTGTCATGCCTCCTTCTGAGGTTAGGAGGATAAAGAAGTATTAGGCAGAGAAACAACGTCTACCTGTTCACCCTCTGCTCATGAATCTGTACGTTTCTCTCTTTCTCTCTTTCTCTCCCTTTCTATCCCTCAATCTCTCTTCCTCTTTCCCTCCCCCTAATCATTTTTTCTCTCTCCTTTTCCCCCCTTCCTCCATATCCCTCCCTCACTCATCTCTTTCTTCTGCCGTTTCACTAAAACTCCTAGAGCTTTAAGACTGATTACTGTTCAACGATCCGCTCCGTCATTTCTCAAAAACAGTATTCTACACTATACAGTCAGTTTACTATGGTATGGCATCCTGTTAGGTGTTGTGTGTTCTTTCCTCCAGCCTTGACAACACAGTTCAATCTAACTTGTTGTACAGTTGAATTTGATTGACGACCTACTTCAGTGTTGGGCATCAGAGAGATGGACGGATAGAGGTTGCTGAGTATTTTAATCACCTGCAGAGAGAGAGAGAGAGAGAGAGACGTAGAGAGGGAGAGTGAAAGGGGATGAGGGAGAGAGAGAGAGATAAAGGAAGGAAGAGAGAAAGGGAGTGTGTGTGAGAGAGAGAGAGAGAGAGAAAGACAGAAACATCAGAGTTTGGCAGGAGAGAGAAAACGAGCTAGTCATTTAGTGAGGCATGGAAGACAGATCAGTCTGAATCCTAATTGGAGCGTTTTACAGTTTAATCATCCCCAGATGTGACAGAGCCTTACCTGGTCTGGTCCCTACACAGGGCTTAATCAGCAGAGTGTGTGTCTGTGTGTGTGTGTGTGTGTGTGTGTGTGTGTGTGTGTGTGTGTGTGTGTGTGTGTGTGTGTGTGTGTGTGTGTGTGTGTGTGTGTGTGTGTGTGTGTGTGTGTGTGTGTGTGTGTGTGTGTGTGTGTGTGTGTGTGTGTGTGTGTGTGTGTGTGTGTGTTGGGGCATTGACACCTCCATTCATCTTTGAGGAACTGGCAAAGAACGCCCCTGTCTCACTAATGGCATTATTTGTTATTCAGACGTCAGACAGATGCATTCTAATTCACCCTCACCCTTCTTCTCGGCACACACAGACACACAGGCACACACACACACACACAAACAAATAATAATAAATAAAAATGACATTCATGAGCCAGAACTAAGCAGGGCTTCTTTCTTGTGTTGTTGGACTGTGTTTTTCTTTCTTCACGCCTGTGCGCTTTTGTTATTTCAATTTCTTTTCAAGACACTCACTTCCTGTTCCTGTTTGATCCTGGAGAAGAAAGGCCAGTGGTGCTGAAGGAGTCAGAGCCGGCCTCCCAGACTCACACAGCCAATAAGATTAGTCCCCCGCTTGTTGAGGAATCTGGAACTTTCCTTGTCAAAGAAAAACCCTTTGGCCAAACTCACTGCTGACTGCACTGCAGTAAAAAGGAGTGGCTGGCTGCATCGTGGCTGGTGGCTCCAGGGTCACGGTCAGCTCCATGGAGGGATGTGGCAGAACAAGAGTAAATACTAGCTGGGATTATCCTGTTCAAACTGGGGTCTGGGTTCTCAGTTAGACAGTTTTTCTATCTGCGGCTCTCGCTCTCTCTCACACACATAATTATCACACATTTTCCCCTGTCTTTCTCCCTTGTCCCCCTCTCTTTCCCTCTTTCCCTCTTTTCCGTTTTCCTTTCATCCCTACCATTAGTTCCTAATGGTTATCCTCCTACATTATTCAGGGAATCTTAGGGACATACCCAAATGTTCAGTGAGCCTTCTAGGGCTTCCCCCAAGCACTGACTGAAGCAAGCACTGACTCAGTCTGAACACTAGAGGGAGCCAATGTTCTTCTCTCTCACTCTCTGACACCACCAGCATTGTAATGGGGTGACTGCAAAATATACAATAGCATCTATATATGTACAGTAAAATAAATCCTGTTGTTTTTACAGTAACTTACTGGCAGCCAGTAATCTGTAAATTACTATTAAAAAAAGTACAGTATTTTACTGTAAATTCCAAATGAGGTTATTTAAAATGAAAGTATACTTGTTTTAATAAAGTACACTACCAGAGCGAAACTCCACTATCACTACTACTACTACTACTACTACTAATACTACTACAACTACTACTACTACCTCCACCAATGATGATCACAACCTATATGACTACAATAAGTGCTACAAAGACAACAACAGTGATTCAGTACATGTGGCTACCAGCTCTTCTACTCTGCTAGCCTCCAGGGATAACAGTAGTATCTTGGAACGGAGGGACCTAGTGGCAGGTGGATCTACAGCAGTTTAGTTCTCTCTCTCTGCCTGCCTGTCTGCCTGTCTGCCTGTCTGCCTGGCTGGCGGATGGCTTGCTTGACTCCTCCATATCACTGGATCTCCCTCCCTCTCTGCACAGAGCAGATTGAGCGCCTCTAGGGCTTTCAACCCTTATCATCAGTGAAATGCATTAAAGAGAACATTAATATAAAATAACACGCCAGAATGTTCCTTCCAGAAGGCTCAAAAAGAATCCGATAGCAACATCACACGTTTGAGGTGTGAGTTAGACTGGAGAAGGTTTCTGGTCACAATGCTACTACACAAAACATAGACATGCAAAGTCAAACAGACCCATTGACACAAATAGAAACACTCAAAGTACAAAAAAATACATTACTGTACACAAGGCTATTCAAATAAATACAAGAACCCACACACAAAAAGATACTTGTACCTACACACAAGGAAATCTATGTGACACATGACTGGAATCGGAACAAGAATTGAGCTCCTTAGAAATCTTAAGCTGCTTCCACCCTACATTCATTCACACGCAGTGGTTGAGAATGCAGTGATGTCACCGCCTGCTCTTTTCAACGACAGGGGATAAGGGGAGAGAAAGGGTCCATTGAGTGAGATGGCCCTTACCTCCATTCACACTCTCCGTCTCTGTGAATGATTCCAGAAACAGCTCCTGGACTCCCACTGCTAACCCTGCCTTGCCTATCACCCCTGCTTAAACCCCGGCTTCGTACTTTGGTCATTGATTGACGCGTCTGAGGGCAGCTACAGCTGATATGCTGAAAATGTTACAGTAGTGAGAAAATATAAACATGAAGGAAGGATGCCCTCCAGCTATCATATATCCCATTCCATCAATTTGTGTCAAACCAAGGCAGTTAGACTTCTGTAGGTGCTAAGTGCTGACCTGCTGACAGTCATAGTCAACCTGTGTCACAACTCCCCCTACCTCACACTCGCACATTAAAGTGCACATAGGCGCACACACACACACACACACACACACACACACACACACACACACACACACACACACACACACACACACACACACACACACACACACACACACACACACACACACACACACACACACTCATTCCTTCCGTGAAAAGGACATCCATGGGCCTGCAGTATGAGTTACCCAGCAGTGTGAGTTACCCAGTAGTATGAGTTACCCAGCAGTAGGAGTTACCCAGCAGTGTGAGTTACCCAGTGGACAGAAATGGAGGTACGAAGTTCTACTCCTTTTCTCTCTGTCTCTCTCTCCCCCTAGGCTACCTCCTGCCTCCAGCTTCCCAAAACAGCAGGGTGAGAGAACCTTCAGTTGTAAACTCCCCACACGTTCCACTGGGAATCCCTCCTGAACCATGTTTGACATTCAATGATTCAACCGCACCACATACTGTTGAAACTAAGCATATTCAATCTTCCCAATTGTAATAAAACAAACTATTTTTTATTGTTCGTACATCTAAAGGGTATGTAGTAGTACACATGGCCGGTCAGGCTTCCAAAATCCAAAACACTCAGCAGGACATACGGTATATGTGGCATCTTCTGATAAATTAGTCATGACATCACTTCCTGGTGGAAGAGAGGGCACACGCAAACAGAGTGGCTTTCCTTGTTAACGCAGGAGCAAAGGAACCTGAACATTTTATGACAACTAAATTATTCAGACTACAGTTTGGATGCCGAAAAACAGGGACATTCTGAAAAAACATACACTGAGTATACCAAACATTTATTTGTATTTTTTATTTTACCTTTATTTATACCGTTTTTTTCTCATTGAGATAATATCTCTTTTCCAAGAGAGACCTGGTCCAATATCAGCAGGGGGAACAATGTTTCAGACAAAACAACTTACATACACTAACACAACATTAAACAAAACTATAAACTCACATACAGTACAACAAAAACATATTACATTAAAAACACAAACATCTTGACTAAAAACAGCTGGCCTAAAAACAATTACACTCTTCTGTGATATATACATCAATCAAGTGTTTAAACTCCACCAACGAAACTAGATCATCACATTTTAAAATGTTCAGGAGAGAATTCCAGGACCACGGAGCTGAGTAACTAAAACTATTTCTACCATGACCTGTTCTAATTCTTGGTACTGTTAGAAGCAAATCAGAATGGGACCGTAATTGATATTTATTTACTGACCTGACTAAAAAAGAACAGAGATAAAATGGCATTTTACCCAAAATGGCCTTATAAATCAGTGTATACCAGTGTTTAAGCCTACGCAAGGTCAATGATGACCAGCCAACAGCACTGTAGAGATCACAATGATGTGCTAGACATTTCCTATTTGTAATGAACCTGAGGGCTGCATGATACACTGAATCAAGTGCTCTCGGGGTTGTGGCTGAGGCCTGCATATATATAACATCACTAAAATCTAAAACCGACTGTAATGTAAATCGTACCAGCTCCTTCCTAGCCTCAAAAGAAAAACAAGCCTTATGCCGGTAATAAAATCCTATTTTCAGCTTGAGCTTCCTTATCAAGTTCTCTACATGCACAATGAAGCTCAGCTTATCATCAACCCACACACCCAAATATTTGTACACTTTAACTTGCTCTATAGTTTGTCCAGCCAATGTAGCAATGACATGATTTGTAACATGCCTGGCATTTGAAAATACCATGCATTTTGTTTTACCCGAATTTAGAATCAGCTTTAAATCATACAGATTCTGTTGTATGATGTTAAATGCTCTTTGGCCATTTTCAAAAGCTAAAGATAAACTACTACCACTTGAATAAAGAACAGTATCATCTGCATAAAAATGAACATCCGCTGTTTCAATAAGATCCCCAATGTTGTTGATATACAAAATGAACAACAGTGGGCCCAAAATAGAACCTTGCGGAACACCTGAGCACACATCTATGGACTCAGATTTACAACCATCCGCCATTACACATTGTGTATGATTTGATAGGTAATTTAAAAACCAATCTAGAGCATGACCAGTAAATCCACAACATTTTAACCTTTGCACTAACACAGCATGGTCCACGGTGTCAAAAGCCTTCGACAAATCAATGTAACTTCTTATCAAGAGCACAGTGGATGTCTTTTCAAACTTTCAATGTTGCTGAAACAGTGCTGTGGCCAGACCTAAAACCTGATTGCATTCCATTTAAGATGTTGTTTTCTTAGAAGTAGGTCTTTAGCTGCCTACTAACTAAGGACTCCAGTACCTTTGACAGTACAGACAATTTTGATATGGGTCGATAGTTGTCAAGTAGTGAAGGATCTCCACCTTTCAGGAGAGGCAGTACAAAAGCAGATTTTCATAACTTGGGGATTTCCTTAACATCAAGCGTAAGGTTAAAAATACATGTTAAGGGGGAGCAATGATGTCTGCAGGTAGGTGTAGGAGGCGGGGGTCTAGTTCGTCAGGGCCAGGGGATTTTTTTTCTTTCAGGGCTTTACACACTTCTGAAACAGAGAAGGATGAAAAGGAGAACCTGGTGAAGGAGTGCACAGGGGTGTCAGATAAATTTATAGGGGGCTCAATTATACCTTTGACCTTTTCAAATAAACTGTCTGCATCTAAAAAATGCTGGTTCAAGGCTTTCAAAATGGAGTTTCTCTCAGTTACAATCTGTGTGTCGACCAACAATTGTTTAGGAAGCTGTGTATCTTTTCTGCACTCCAAACCTTTCACTACTTGCCAAAATTTGGATGGATTATTTACATTTTGTGAAGTAGATTTCAGGTAGTGGTCTGCTTTCAATTTACGGATCATAGCCACAACCATATTTCGAAGACGTTTAAAAGCCATCCAATCATCTGCCAAACCAGTCCCTCTTGCTTTAGCCCACATAGCATTTCGTTCCCTTATGATTTTTGTAAATTCCTTAGTAAACCAAGGGTTCTCTCTGCCCTTAATCCAGATTTTTTTTTAAATTTTTAAATGCCTATTGCATACATCCTGGAATGCGTTGTGGAAGGAAGAAAAGGCTAGTTCAACATCAGGGATTAATTCCATTCTATTCCATTCAATGCTAGATACATCATGTAAAAAACCTTGAATATCAAACCGCTTCCAGGTTCTTTTCGTAATAACACGTGGAGATTTCTTAGGAATTTTACCATCTCTCACACAGGCAATAGCACAGTGATCACTTAAGTAATTAGCAAAAATGGACTGTACAAGATCTAGACAGTGTACCACAGGGATGCTGGCCCATGTTGACCTCAATGCTTCACACAGTTGTGTCAAGTTGGCTGGATGTCCTTTGGGTGGTGGACCATTCTTGATACACACGGTAAACTGTTGAGCGTGAAAAACCAAGCAGCATTGCAGTTCTTGACACAAACCGGTGCACCTGGCACCTACTACCATACCCTTTTCAAAGGCATGGCACATAACACACAATGCATGTTTCAATTGTCTCAAGGCTTAAAAATGCTTAGTTAACCTATCTCCTCCCCTTCATCTAAATTGATTAATTAACAGGTGACATCAATATGGGATCATAACTCTCACCTGGATTCACCTGGTCAGTCTATGACATGGAAGAGCAGGTGTTTTTAATGTTTTGTATGCTCGGTGTATAATCTATCGAAAAGAGAAGATACAGTATGTTGAGTGGGTAGTGAGTAGACATTCACAAATTATCATAATTAGCAAAGAGTTAATTGGGGAGTTTGGACACACAGACACACCAAACAAACATATGCTTTAGCCTACGTACACTTGAAGTACACACACACACAAACACACAAGCAACACAATCCAGTAGCAGACAAAGTCGTTTTCTGTGACTCTCTTTTTGTGGAGTAATTGAGTTTTGTCATTAGGGTGGAGAGGTGGGGGAGCGGTGGATGGGAGGAGGAGGAGAGGTGGGGGTCTGTGTGATATGTAATCGGATGAGGGAGAGGGTCATTTCTTACCAGCATGCTGCATGGACAGGCAGCTCCACTCAGTCAGCCACCATTTTGATGAAATTAAGGATTCTCTTCACCCATCTTCCCCTCTTCCCTCATCATCCCCCTTTCCTTCCCTCCTAAACAGATTAGGCCACTTCAGGGACATTATTTGGATTGTTTATCACTTGCTGCAGCAATTGAAATGAAGTGGATTCTATTACAGAGTCTCTTTCTCTCTGCAATATCTGGATTTCTCTCTCTCTTCTCTCTCTCTATTAAACTCTACACTCTTAGAAAAAAAGGTGCTATCTAGTACCTTTAAGGGTTCTTCAGCTGTCCTCATAGGAGAAAACTTTGAATGACCCTTTTTGGTTTCCATGTAGACCCCTTTCTACAGAGGGTTCTACATGGAACCCAAAAGGGTTATACTGTACCTGGAACCAAAAAGGGTTCTACATGGAACCAAAAAGGGTTCTCATATAGGAAGAGCCGAAGAACCCTATTAGAACCCATTTTTCTAAGAGTGTACCATATTTTCACCTTCTGTGTGTGTGAATTGTGTGTGTATGTGTCTCTGTATATGCGAGTGCACATGTGAACATGTGTCAGTGTGTTAGTACGCCGAGTACTAGACAAATACAGCTTGTTCTAAGTGTTAAACGCATGAACAAAAGCCATTTATGTGGAGCTGATAGAATTGATGCAGTACCCAGTACCACAGTCATTCATTTAGATTAGACACATCACTAGTATTGTTAATTACTCCCAGAGATTGGGAGAAACTCCGATTACCAAATGAGCTTAGTGTATTTAGTCAGGACTAATCCTTGGCAATGCCTTGTTTCAGTATTTGATGAGGAAGACAGACAGACAGGAATCAAATTTGTATTTGTCATATGGGCCGAATACAACAGGTAATAAACCTTACAGTGAAATGCTAACTTACGAGCCCCTAACCAACAGTGCAGTTTCAAAAAGTACTGATAAGAATAAGAGAAAAGTAACAAGAAATTAAAGAGCAGCAGTAAAAAATAACAATATACAGTATACAGGGGGGTGCCGGTACAGAGTCAATGTGCGGAGGCACTGGTTAGTTGAGGTAGTATGTACATGTAGGTAGAGTTAATTAAAGTGACTATGCATAGATGACAACAGAGAGTGGCAGTGGTGTGGAGAGGGGGGAGGGGGGAGCAATGCAAATAGTCTGGGTAGCCATTTGACCTGATGTTCAGGAGTCTTATGGCTTGGGGGTAGAAGCTGTTTAGAAGCCTCTTGGACCTAGACTTAGCGCTCCGGTAGCGCTTGCCATGCGGTAGCAGAGAGAACAGTCTATGACTAGGATGGATGGAGTCCATTTTTAGGGCCTTCCTCTGACACTGCCTGGTATAGAGGTCCTGGATGGCAGGAAGCTTGGCCCCAGTGACGTACTGGGCCGTTCGCACTACCCTCTGTAGTGCCTTGCGGTCGGAGGCCGAGCAGTTTCCATACCAGGCAGTGATGCAACCCATCAGGATGCTCTCGATGGTGCAGCTGTATAACCTTTAGAGAATCTGAGGACCCATGCCAAGTCTTTTCAGTCTCCTGAGGGGGAAAAGGTTATGTCGTGCCCGCTTCACGACTGTCATGGTGTGCTTGGACCATGTTAGTTTGTTGGTTATGTGGACATCAAGGAACTTGAAGCTCTCCACCTGCTCCACTGCAGCCCCGTCAATGAGAATGGGGGTGTCCTCCTTTTCCTGTAGTCTACAATCATCTCCTTTGTCTTGATCACGTTGAGGGAGAGGTTCTTGTCCTGGCACCACATAGCCAGGTCTCTGACCTCCTCCCTATAGGCGGTCTCGTTGTTGTCACTTATCAGGCCTACCACTGTTGTGTCATCTGAAAATGTTATGATGGTGTTGGAGTCGTGCCTGGCCGTGCAGTCATGAGTAAACAGCGTGTACAGGAGGGGACTGAGCATGCACCCCTGAGGGGCCCCTGTGTTGAGGATCAGCGTGGCGGATGTGTTGTTACCTACCCTTACCACCTGGGAGCGGCCCGTCAGGAAGTCAAGGATCCAGTTGCAGAGGGAGGTGTTTAGTCCCAGGGTCCTTAGCTTATTGATGAGCTTTGAGGGCACTATGGTGTTGAACTCTGAGCTGTAGTCAATGAATAGCATTCTTACAAAGGTGTTCCTTTTGTCCAGGTGGGAAAGGGCAGTGTGGAGTGCAATAGAGACTGCATCATCTGTGGATCTGTTAGGGTGGTATGCAAATTGGAGTGGGTCTACGGTTTCTGGTATAATGGTGTTGATGTGAGCCATGACCAGCCTTTCAAAGCACTTCCTGGCTACAAACGTGAGTGCTACAGGTCGGTAGTCATTTAGGCAGGTTACCTTAGTGTTCTTGGGCACAGGCACTATGGTGGTCTGCTTTAAACATGTTGGTATTACGGACTTGGACAGGGAGAGGTTGAAAATGTCAGTGAAGACACTTGCTAGTTGGTCAGCGCATGCTCACAGTACACGTACTGGTAATCCGTCTTTCCCTGCACCCTTGTGAATGTTGACCTGTCTAAAGGTCTGTATATACTGTAATCTATACCATCTACTGCATCTTGCTTATGCCGTTCGGCCATCGCTCATTCATATATTTTTATGTACATATTCTTATTCATTCCTTTACACTTGTGTGTATAAGGTAGTTGTTGTGAAATTGTTAGGTTAGATTACTTGTTAGATATTACTGCATGGTCGAAACTAGAAGCACAAGCATTTCGCTACACTCCCATTAACATCTGCTAACCATGTGTATGTGACAAATAAAATTTGATTTGATTTGACATCGGCTGCAGAGAGCGTGATCACACAGTCTTCTGGTACAGCTGGTGCTCTCTTCCATGTTTCAGTGTTATTTGCCTCGAAGCTAGCTTTGAAGTAGTTTAGCTCATCCGGTAGGCTCGTGGCACTGGGCAGCTCTCGGCTGTGCTTCCCTCTGTAGTCTGTAATGGTTTGCAGGCCCTGCAACAACCGACGAGCGTCAGAGCCAGTGTAGTACGACTAGATCTTAGTCCTGCATTGAAGCTTTGCCTGTTTAATGGTTCTTCAGAGAGCATAGCGGGATTTCTTATAAGCTTCCGGGTTAGAGTCCCGCTCCTTGAAAGCGGCAGCTCTAGCCTTTAGCTCAGTGCGGATGCTGGCTGTAATCCATGGCTTCTGTTTGGGGTATGTACGTACAGTCAATGTGGGGACGACATCATCGATGGACTTATTGATGAAGCCAATGACAGATGTGGTGTACTACTCAATGCCATTGGAGGAATTCCGGAACATATTCCAGTCTGTTTTAGCAACACAGTCCTGTAGCTTAGCATCTGCTTCATCTGACCACTTTTTTATTGATCTAGTCACTGGTGCTTCCTGCTTTAATTTAGCTTGTAAGCAGGAATCAGGAGGATGGAATTATGGTCAGATTTGCCAAATGGAGGGGGAGGGAGAGCTTTGTATGCATCGCTGTGTGTGGAGTATAGGTGGTCCAGAGTTCTTTTCCCTCTGGTTGCACATTTAACATG
Source organism: Salvelinus namaycush (assembly GCF_016432855.1). NCBI lineage: Eukaryota > Metazoa > Chordata > Actinopteri > Salmoniformes > Salmonidae > Salvelinus > Salvelinus namaycush. Next base: position 20,666,090 of record NC_052343.1, read on the forward strand.
CTGATAGAAACTTGTTAAAACTGATTTAAGTTTCCTGCATTAAAGTCCCTGGCTACTAGGAGCACCGCCTCTAGGTGAGCGTTTTCTTGTTTGCTTATGGCGGAATACAGCTCATACAATGCTATCTTAATGCCAGCCTCAGACTGTGTGGGTATGTAAACAGCTACAATGAATATAGATGAAAACTCTCTCAGTAGGTAGTGTGGTCTGCAGCTTATCATGAGAAACTCTACCTCAGGTGAGCAATAGCTCGAGACTTCCTTAGATATCGTGCACCAGCTGTTGTTTACAAAAATAAAAATAAAACAATACATAGACGGCTGCTCCTTGTCTTACCAGACACCGCTGTTCTATCCTGCCGGTACATTGTATAACCAGTATGTTGATATTGTCGTCGTTCAGCCACGTCTCCGTGAAGCATAAGATGTTACCGTTTTTAATGTCCTGTTGGTAGTTTAATCTTCCCAATTACTCGTCCATTTTTTGTCCAAAGATTGCATGTTTGCTTGCAGAATTGAGGGGAGTGGGGGTTAATTCGATTGTCTCCGACTTCTCAGAAGGCAGCCCGCTCTCCGGCCTCCCTTTCTCCGCCTCCTCTTCATGCAGATCACTGGGGTCGGGGCCTGTTCCCGAGGGAGAAGAAGAAAAAGGATTCTGCTAGTCTGTGGTGAGTAATCGCAGTCCTGATGTCTAGAAGTTATTTTTGGTCATAAGAGACGGTAGCGGCAACATTATGTACAAAATAAGTAAAAAATAAGTTACAAAAAATGCAGATAAACAAACAAAAAAACACAATCGGTTGGAGGCACGTAAAATGTCTGCCTTCTACTCCAGCGCCATCTTACTGTAAGATGACAGACAGACAGACAGTTAGTACACAAATATACATATCACACAAAAACCACACAACCAACCTGGATCAGGCATGGGGTATCAAGGTCTTGGTGTGTTCTCGAATTTCGCATTAGTGTCACACCCTGATCTGTTTCACCTGTCTTTGTGATTGTCTCCACCCCCCTCCAGGTGTCACCCATCTTCCCCATTATCCCCTGTGTATTTATACCTGTGTTCTCTGTTTTTTCTATTACCAATTAGTTTTGTTTCTTCAAGCTTACCAGTGTTTTTCCCTCTGTTCCTGTCTCTCGATTGTTCCTGTTTTCTAGTTTTGACCTTTTCTGCGTATCTGGATTACTGCACCCTCGTCGGCCAACCTGTCCTCTGGGTTCCACCCCCAGTCCAATGGCCAGTTGGAGCGAGCCAGCCAGGACCTCGAGACTACTCTGTGCTGCCTGGTCTCCACCAACCCCATGACCTGGACCCAGCAGCTTGTGTGGGTGGAATATGCCCACAACACCCTTCCCTGCTCTGCCACGGGCCTATCGCCCTTTGAGTGTTCCCTGGGGTATCAGTCCCCGCTGATCTGTTTCACCTGTTTTTGTGATTGTCTCCACCCCCCTCCAGGTGTCACCCATCTTCCCCATTATCCCCTGTGTATTTATACCTGTGTTCTCTGTTTTTTCTATTACCAATTAGTTTTGTTTCTTCAAGCTTACCAGTGTTTTTCCCTCTGTTCCTGTCTCTCGATTGTTCCTGTTTTCTAGTTTTGACCTTTTCTGCGTATCTGGATTACTGCACCCTCGTCGGCCAACCTGTCCTCTGGGTTCCACCCCCAGTCCAATGGCCAGTTGGAGCGAGCCAGCCAGGACCTCGAGACTACTCTGTGCTGCCTGGTCTCCACCAACCCCATGACCTGGACCCAGCAGCTTGTGTGGGTGGAATATGCCCACAACACCCTTCCCTGCTCTGCCACGGGCCTATCGCCCTTTGAGTGTTCCCTGGGGTATCAGTCCCCGCTGATCTGTTTCACCTGTTTTTGTGATTGTCTCCACCCCCCTCCAGGTGTCGCTCATCTTCCCCATTATCCCCTGTGTATTTATACCTGTGTTCTCTGTTTGTCTGTTGCCAGTTTGTTTTGTTTCGTCAAGCCTACCAGCGTTGCCATCCTGTACCTTTTCCCCACCTATCTGGATTACTGACCTCTGCCTACCCTGGTCCTGAGCCTGCCTGCCGTCCTGTACCTTTGCCCCACCTATCTGGATTACTGACCCCTGCCTACCCTGATCCTGAACCTGCCTGCGGTCCTGTACATTTGCCCCACCTATCTGGATTACTAACCTCTGCCTACCCTGATCCTGACCCTGCCTGCCGTACTGTACCTTTGCCCCACCTATCTGGATTACTAACCCCTGCCTACCCTTGACCTGTCTTTTGCCTGCCCCTGTTGGATTAATAAACTGTTGTTAATTCGATGTTGTCTGCATCTGGGTCTTACCTGAAACGTGATAATTAGTAACAATGTGATTGTGTGGCATGTGGTTTGCTATAATTAATGTGTGTACAATCAAACATAACCACGCAGCCAAATCTACTACAAATCACATTTAACCCCCACTGTCATCCATTACATGAAAACGCTCAGCATGTTTCATTACTCAACACAATTCCAGTACTGTATATGACGTAGCATCACACTGGTGAGAGATAGGGGCTCTCCCTGTGTTGTATGTTTAGTGGTTCTCTCCTCCATCTGTCACGCGGACCTCAGGGGTGTCGGCCCTGTCACAGTCAAGCCGGCTGATTGGCTGTTTAGGGATGATGGACAGCTCTGTAATGGAACAGGAGGCACCCCACTGCACTCTCCTGAGTGATGTACTGTGTGTGCGTGTGTGTGTGTGTGTGTGTGTGTGTGTGTGTGTGTGTGTGTGTGTGTGTGTGTGTGTGTGTGTGTGTGTGTGTGTGTGTGTGTATGTGTATGTGTATGTGTGTGTGTGTGTGTGTGTGTGTGTGTGTGTGTGTGTGTGTGTGTGTGTGTGTGTGTGTGTGTGTATGTGTGTGTGTGTGTATGTGTGTGTGTGTACATACGTGTGTATGTGTGTGGGCAGGGTTCTCCAACCCTCTTCCTGGAGAACTACCGTCCTGTAGGTTTCTGCTCCGACCCTATTCTAGAGCAACTGATACTAATAATAAGTTGGTTGATAAGCTGAATCAGGTTAGTTGCCACTGGGGCTGTAATGAACCTACAGGAGGGTATTTCTCCAGGAACAGAGTTGGAGAGCTTCTTCTTCCCATCACATTGAATCACACACCATCCAGATACAGTGATGAATTTCATGGTGTCGAGAACATAACGCATTGACACCAGATATAGACACTCATGAAAAGTCATGACATTTGACGACTTATGACTTGAATGTAAAACGTGTCATCCTACTCTCATATGAAACATATGGAAATACTCTGTAACATGGGGAGGCTACGTTGCCTTGGTGACATGTCATAACGGCGGTGCTCTGGATGATGGCTTGTAAGGGATGAGTGCTGGCCAAAAGTTCTGCAATATAGGGAATAGGGTGCCATTTGAGACGTGGCCTTAGTGACGTCATATAGTTTCATATAGCTGATGCGCTAGAAGATGGGATCCAGGGGACCAATATGAGGAACACAGGACACTAATGAATCTGTGTGTAACATCTGCTGAGATTCTCTCCACACGCAGGCTGCTATTACAAGGATGTGATGGAGAGACCAGCCAAAACCAGACATTAATTGCCGCCGCCGCCAGATGCCAATCCTCCCTCCTGGTAGGGTGTGATGGACAGGATGGATTGCTTTTGTCTGACTTTATTTTTGAAGAAAGTGTTTCTTGATTCTTCTCAGAGCTCATAGATAATTGTTGTTATGTCTTCTCTCTCGTCTCCACCTATTCTTGTCATTTCACAGTCCCTTGCTTTCTCTCTTTTTATTTCTCTCTCTCCCTCTCTCAATTTCTCTCAGTTCACTTTTTTCTCTTCCCCCGCTCTCTCTCTCTCGCTCTCTCTCTTTTGCTCTCTCTCTCGTTCCCTCTCTCGCTTGCCCTCTCCTCCCCCCCATCTCTCCCTTTCTGCCCACTCTTATGCCCAGGTAGCTAGGTTTACAGATGGCTGTAACATCAGTGGGCGGTGATGACGCAGTAACAGGAGCTACTTTTTCCAATTAAATACACCGCACATGTTGGAATTTGACATCATTGACGTTATTGCATCTCATACCATCCATCTTAATTGAACAAGGTTGACAAGAGAGCAAGCTGTAATATGTGAAACAAAGTGTAAAATTCCTGAAAGTCACAGTCAACTTTTTACAGAATAGGATCTAAATGGTATTCAAGTCTTTTTTTCCTTGCAAAAACACCGCTTGAGGCAATGTTGTAGGCTCTGTCTATAGACAATATGTAATATACAGTACCAGTCAAAAGTTTGGACACATCTACTCATTCAAGGGTTTTTCTTTATTTTGACTATTTTCTACACTGTAGAATAATAATGAAGACATCAAAACTATGAAATAATAGATATAGAATCATGTAGTAACCAAAAAAGTGTTAAACAAGTCAAAATAGCCATGCTTTGCCTTGATGACAGCTTTGCACACGCTTGGCATTCTCTCAACCAGCTTCAGGAGGAATGCTTTTTCCAACAGTCCAAACTTTTGACTGGTACTGTATGTACAATATTTGGAGAATCAAATAAAAATGTATACAGCACATTCAATATATAGAATATCTTATAGTTAAAGATGAAAAGCATCCCTTTTCTGCATGTAGTGAGAAAACACGTTCCACAAACCATGTCTCACAGCTCTCTGCAGTTTCCCCACTGAGCTGAGAGAGAGTTCTACTCTGTCATTCTGACAGACCATTACCCCTCACAGTGCCTAATGGGCGATCACAGCTTAAATGAACAGGAGACTGAAAAAAGAGACAGGGGTCGACATGTGCTTTATGTATTAGCTTCAAATACCATTTATATGTAGATAAAGGGCTATTAGAACCGTTAAAAGGTCAGGTGATTCAAGAGTGGGGACAAAAAATGTCCTGGCAATCATTTTGAGTTTTTATTGGCTTGTTAGTGTCACCTATAGCTAGCTCTAAGACTCCTACTGGTATCAGCTCCAATTCTTCAAATCTTGTGTTTTATATCTGATAAGTGCTAATCCTTATTGGAAGCTATACTCTACCAGCTGAACAGAGAAACCCTGTCTTCAGTCAGTCAGAGCCTGCATAGTGCTGCAGTGTGTCATTGCAGGTCCTCCTCAGACAGATAAAGAGAGCAGAGAAGCCTGTTGAATGGCAAATTATCGCCTGGGGGCTCAGCGGGATATCCCTCCTGACATCCAGGGTAATGTCTCATAACAGTGCCAAGCTGCAGAATGCAGCCAATTTATGCACCCAGCCTCATCCATCCTCATCCAGTCCTGTGAGCGACAGGTAATCAATACGGACTCACCGGGGAAAGGAGTGAGCTCACATTCTGGCCATGACACAGTTGTGTAGGTGACGATGAGTGTGTCTAGGTGTGTGTGTGGGGGATGTGTGTGTGTGGAGGGAGGGGGGTTGTGTTTGTTTGGGAGTGTTTGTGTGTGTGTGTATGGTTGCGTGTGTGTACAGTTGCTTGCAAAAGTATTCACCCCCTTGGAATTTTTCCTATTTTGTTGCCTTACAACCTGGAATTAAAATAGATTTTTGGGGGGAACTTTGAAGATGCAAAATATTTTTTATTGTGAAGCAAACAAGAAATAACACAAAAAAGCTGAAAACTTGAGTGTGCATAACTATTCACCCCCCAAAGTCAATACTTTGTAGAGCCACCTTTTGCAGCATTTACAAATGCAAGTGTCTTGGAGTATATCTCTATAAGCTTGGCACATCTAGCCACTGGAATTTTTGCCCATTCTTCAAGGCAGAACTGCTCCAGCTCCTTCAAGTTGGATGGGTTCCGCTGATGTACAGCAATCTCAAATCAAATCAAAGTTTATTTGTCACGTGCGCCAAATACAACAGGTGTAGACCTCACAGTTAAAAGCTTACTTACATTCTCTAACCAATAGTGCGAAAAAAAAGGTATATGTGTGTGTAAAAAAATAAAGTAAAAAAATAAAACAACAATAAAAAGAGATTTGAAAATAAAAGTAGCAAGGCTATATACAGACACCGGTTAGTCAGGCTTATTGAGGTAGTATGTAAATGTAGGTATGGTTAAAGTGACTATGCATATATGATAAACAGAGAGTAGCAGTAGCGTAAAAAGAGGGGTTGGCGGGTGGAGGGTGGTGGGACACAATGCAGATAGCCCGGTTAGCCAATGTGCGGGAGCACTGGTTGGTCAGCCCAATTGAGGTAGTATGTACATGAATGTATAGTTGAAGTGACTATGCATATATGATAAACAGAGAGTAGCAGCAGCGTAAAAGAGGGTTTGGGGGGGGGGGAGGCACACAATGCAAATAGTCCGGGTAACCATTTGGTTACCTGTTCAGGAGTCTTATGGCTTGGGGGTAAAAACTGTTGAGAAGCCTTTTTGTCCTAGACTTGGCACTCCGGTACCACTTGCCATGCGGTAATAGAGAGAACAGTCTATGACTGGGGTGGCTGGGGTCTTTGACTATTTTTAGGGCCTTCCTCTGACACCGCCTGGTGTAGAGGTCCTGGATGGCAGACTGCTTTGCCCCAGTGATCTACTGGGCCGTACGCACTACCCTCTGAAGTGCCTTGCGGTCGGAGGTCGAGCAATTGCCGTACCAGGCAGTGATGCAACGAGTCAGGATGCTCTCGATGTTGTAGCTGTAGAACCTTTTGAGGATCTCAGAACCCATGCCAAATCTTTTTAGTTTCCTGAGGGGAAATAGGCATTGTTGTGCCCTCTTCACGACTGTCTTGGTATGTTTGGACCATTCTAGTTTGTTGTTGATGTGGACACCAAGGAACTTGAAGCTCTCAACCTGCTCCACTACAGCCCCGTCGATGAGAATGGGGGCGTGCTCGGTGCTCCTTTTCTTGTAGTCCACGATCATCTCCTTAGTCTTGGTTACGTTGAGGGATAGGTTGTTATTCTGGCACCACCCGGCCAGGTCTCTGACCTCCTCCCTATAGGCTGTCTTCGTCGTTGTCGGTGATCAGGCCTACCACTGTTGTGTCATCTGCAAACTTAATGATGGTGTTGGAGTCGTGCCTGGCCATGCAGTTGTGGGTGAACAGGGAGTACATGAGGGGACTGAGCACGCACTCCTGGGGAGCTCCAGTGTTGAGGATCAGCGTGGCAGATGTGTTGCTACCTACCCTCACCACCTGGGGGCGGCCCGTCAGGAAGTCCAGGATCCAGTTGCAGAGGGAGGTGTTTAGTCCCAGGATCCTTAGCTTAGTGATGAGCTTTGAGGGTACTATGGTGTTGAACGCTGAGCTGTAGTCAATGAATAGCATTCTCACATAGGTGTTCCTTTTGTCCACGTGGGAAATGGCAGTGTGGAGTGCAATAGAGATTTCATCATCTGTGGATCTGTTTGGGCGGTATGCAAATTGGAGTGGGTCTCGGGTTTCTGGGATAATGGTGTTGATGTGAGCCATGACCAGCCTTTCAAAGCATTTCATGGCTACGGACGTGAGTGCTACGGGTCTGTAGTAATTTAGGCAGGTTATCTTTGTGTTCTTGGGCACAGGGACTATGGTGGTCTGCTTGAAACATGTTGGTATTGCAGACTCAATCAGGGACATGTTGAAAATGTCAGTGAAGACACCTGACAGTTGGTCAGCACATGCCCGGAGCACACGTCCTGGTAATCCGTCTGGCCCCGCAGCCTTGTGTATGTTGACCTGTTTAAAGGTCTTATTCACGTCGGCTACGGACAGCGTGATCACACTGTCGTCCGGAATAGCTGATGCTCTCATGCATGCCTCAGTGTTGCTTGCCTCGAAGCGAGCATAGAAGTGATTTAGCTCGTCTGGTAGGCTCGTGTGACTGGGCAGCTTGCGGCTGTGCTTCCCTTTGTAGTCTGTAATAGTTTGCAAGCCCTGCCACATCCGACGAGCGTCGGAGCCGGTGTAGTATGATTCAATCTTATCTCTGTACTGACGCTTTGCCTGTTTGATGGTTCGTCGCAGGGCAGCTCTACCCTTTAGCTCATTGCAAATGTTGCCTGTAATCCATGGCTTCTGGTTGGGGTATGTACGTATAGTCACTGTGGGGACAACGTCCTCGATGCACTTATTGATTAAGCCAGTGACTGATGTGGTGTACTCCTCAATGTCATCGGAAGAATCCCGGAACATGTTCCAGTCTGTGATAGAAAAACAGTCCTGTAGTTTAGCATCTGCTTCATCTGACCACTTTTTATAGACCGAGTCACTGGTGCTTCCTGCTTTAATTTTTGTTTGTAAGCAGGAATCAGGAGGATAGAGTTGTGGTCGGATTTACCAAATGGAGGGTGAGGGAGAGCTTTGTACGCATCTCTGTGTGTGGAGTACAGGTGATCTACAATTTTTTTCCCTCTGGTTGCACATTTAACATGTTGATAGAGATTTGGTAGAACTGATAAAAGTTTCCCTGCATTAAAGTCTCCGGCCACTAGGAGCGCCGCCTCTGAGTGAGTGGTTTCCTGTTTGCTTATTTCCTTATACAGCTGACTGAGTGCGGTCTTAGTGCCAGCATCTGTTTGTGGTGGTAAATAAACAGCTACGAAAAGTATAGCTGAGAACTCTCTAGGCAAGTAGTGTGGCCTGCAATTTATCACAATATACTCTACTTCAGGCGAGCAAAATCTAGAGAATTCATTAGATTTCGTGCACCAGCTGTTGTTTACAAATATGCACAGACCGCCCCCCCTCGTCTTACCGGAGTGTGGTGTTCTGTCTTGCCGTTGCAGCGTATATCCCGGTAGCTGAATATCCATGTCGTCATTCAGCCACGATTCCGTGAAACATAGGATATTACCGTTTTTGATGTCCCGTTGGTAGGATATTCGTGATCGTACCTCGTCTAATTTATTGTCCAATGATTGCACGTTGGCGAGTAATATTGACAGTAACGGCAGCTTTCCTACTTGCCTTCTGCGGGTCCTGACGAGGCATCCGGCTATTTGTCCTCTGTACCTGCGTCGCTTCCTCTTGCGAATAACTGGGATGTCGGCCCTGCCGGGTGTTTGGAGAATATCATGTAAGTCTTGCTTGTTGTCGGAAAAATCTTTGTCTAACCCGAGGTGAGTGATCGCTGTCCTGATATCCAGAAGCTCTTTTTTGCCGTAAGATACGGTTGCAGAAACATTATGTACAAAAAAAGGTACAAATAACGCGAAAAAAACCACATAATAGCACAATTGGTTGGGCGCCCGTAAAACGGCTGCCATTTCTTCCGCCGCCATTTTGAATCCCCCAAAAACATTTCCACTGCATTTCAGCCCTGCCACAAAAGGACCAGCTGACATCATGTTTGTGATTCTCTCGTTAACACAGGTGTGAGTGTTGACGAGGACAAGGCTGGAGATCACTCTGTCATGCTGATTGAGTTTGAATAACAGACTGGAAGCTTCAAAAGGAGGGTGGTGCTTGAAATCATTGTTCTTCCTCTGTCAACCACGGTTACCTGCAAGGAAACATGTGCGATCATCATTGCTTTGCACAAAAGGGCTTCACAGGCAAGGATACTGCTGCCAGTAAGATTGCACCTTAATCAACCATTTATCGGATCATCAAGAACTTCAAGGAGAGCAGTTCAATTGTTGTGATCAAGGCTTCAGGGCGCCCTAGAAAGTCCAGCAAGCGCCAGGACTGTCTCCTAAAGTTGATTCAGCTGCGGGATCGGGGCACCACCAATACAGAGCTTGCTCAGGAATGGCAGCAGGCAGGTGTGAGTGCATCTGCATGCACAGTGAGGCAAAGTCTTTTGGAGGATGGCCTGGTGTCAAGAAGGGTAGCAAAGAAGCCACTTCTCTCCAGGAAAAACATCAGGGACAGACTGATTTTCTGCAAAAGGTACAGGGATTGGACTGCTGAGAACTGGGGTAAAGTCATTTTCTCTGATGAATACCCTTTCCGATAGATTGTGGCATCCGGAAAAAAGCTTGTCCGGAGAAGACAAGGTGAGCGCTACCATCAGTCCTGTGTCATGCCAACAGTAAAGCATCCTGAGACCATTCATGTGTGGGTTGCTTCTCAGCCAAGGGAGTGGGCTCACTCACAATTTTGCCTAAGAACACAGCCATGAATAATGAATGGTACCAACTCATCCTCCGAGAGGAACTTCTCCCAACCATCTAGGAACAGATTGGTGACGAACAATGCCCTTTCCAGCATGATGGAGCACCTTGCCATAAGGCAAAAGTGATCACTAAGAAAAAAAAAAGTGATCACTGGCTCGGGGAACAAAACATCGATATTTTGGGTCCATGGCCAGGAAACTCCCAAGGCCTTAATCCCATTGAGAACTTGTGGTCAATCCTCAAGAGGTGGGTGGACAAACAAATCCCCACAAATTCTGACAAACTCCAAGCATTGATTATGCAAGAATGGGCTGCCATCAGTCAGGATGTGGCCCAGAAGTTAATTGACAGCATGCCAGGGCGGATTGCAGAGTTCTTGAAAAAGAAGGATCAACACCTCAAATATTGACTCTTTGCATCAACTTCATGTAATTGTCAATAAAAGCCTTTGACACTTATGAAATGCTTGTAATTATACTTCAGTATTCCATAGTAACATCTGCCAAAAATATCTAAAGACACTGAAGCAGCAAACTTTGTGGAAATTAATATTTCTGTCATTCTCAAAACTTTTGCCCACGACTGTATGTCCATTACAAGAAATCCAAATAAAAATCTATTTAAATTACAAGTAGTAATGCAACAAAACAGGAAAAACGCCAAAGGGGATGAATACTTTTGCAAGGCATTGTATGTACTCTCTGAAGTGAGACAACAGAGCCAAGCGGTATCCTCAGAGGTCTCAGAAAACACATTGCACAAACACAATGGATGCTTAGTGACTGGATGTCAGTAGACAATTCGACGAGGAGGCTTGAGATGAATGCTGATTAGATACAAAAAAGAGCTGAAGGAGCACATTAATCATTTGTAATATAACATCGCTATTATTGCTTCGCTTAATTGGTTTTCCCTCTGCTTTGAATCGCAATGGAAAGCAAAACATGACTTAGAAGAGTGTGAGGGAAGATTGTGTCTCTGTGTGTGTTTCTGTATGAGAGTGTGTATCAGTGTGTGTGTGTGTGTGTGTGTGTGTGTGTGTGTGTTTGTGTGTGTGTGTGTGTGTGTGTGTGTGTGTGTGTGTGTGTGTGTGTGTGTGTGTGTGTGTGTGTGTGTGTGTGTGTGTGTGTGTGTGTGTGAAAGAGAGAGAGAGATAGTGCATGTGTAAGTGTGTTTATGTGTGAGTGTGTAAGATTGTGGGAGTGTATCTGAGTGTGTGTGTGAAGAGTAATTTCCCCAGCCCAATCTGCGGAAGCACGATCTGTAATTACCCACGCCACTCAGACTCTCTCATGCAGCTCTAACGTAAAGAGAAAAAGGCGATAAACGCCGTACTGCAGCTCTCCCTAGTCACCCTCTCAGAGCTCCAGGGAAAATAAGATTAACCCCAGCTGCTGTGGTTCAAAGCCACTGGACAGGCAGGAGGCAGAAGAGAGGCAGGCTCTGTGGACAACCATGTAGCACTGTGTATATGTGTGTGTGTGTGTGTGTGTGTGTGTGTGTGTGTGTGTGTGTGTGTGTGTGTGTGCATGCATGCGTTCATGTGTGCGCATGTACACAGTGAGCAGGACTCCTCAACAGGCCCCAGCAGTGCTCACTCTCTAGGCCAGGGGTTCTTAAACGTTTTCAGCCTGGGACCCAAATTAGAAATTCTGTATTTTCCTGGGATCCAAGCTTAGGAACATATGCAACTATACGTAAATATTGGTACATTTCATTGCCCTTATGCCTAAAACAAACGCAATATAGACAAAAAACAATAATGAAATGAAATAGCCATATAAATATAAATAGCTAGTCATGTTTATTTAATGTCTAGGTTGGAGCTGTTGCTGTTAAAATAAAAGTCATTTTTTTTCTGAACTGGAATAAACTGATTGATCCAGACTGTATCACATCCAGCCATGATTTGGAGTCCCATAGGGCGGCGCACAATTATCCCAGCATCGTCCAGGTTTGGCCGGGGTAGGCTGTCATTGTAAATAATGATTTGTTCTTAATTGACTTTCCTAGATAAAAAAGGTTCAATTTAAATAAAAAAAAGATTATAAAAAAAAATTCACACAGATGTAGACCAGAAAACACACACACACACACAGTCCTAATGAGAGGTGTGCGGCTGGTTGAGATTTTCAGCAAGCATGTCTATTTTGGGATCAGTTTTTGACAGTGCAACATTGAGGTCATGCTCAGCATTGAGACTGTTTCTGTACTTGTTTTTTAAGTAATCCAGAGTTGACATAGGTATGTGGTGCCAAACAGAACCAGAACATCTACTGCTTTCTCAGTCAGGCAGGAGACGGCTTCCTGCTGTAGATGATCAACCCAGAACTGTGTGAGCGTTTGCCTCAAAAAGTATCTGTTTATTCCAGTTCAGAATAAAATGATGACTTTTTGTCATCTGTACTGTTATTTAGTGTTGTAGGTAGCTAACTTGCTTTGGCTAACGTTAGCTAGTAGCTGTGTACAAGGCCAAGGGATTGTTTGAAAGAGAAACTCACATATACTACGATGAGATAGTACTCCCTTATTTCTGCTTATCATCACCTTTTATAAAATGACAACAATGCCTTGCTAGCTGACTTACTTTTCCACTGTTGAAGCACTGTTTCCTGGAGGATGCTTCCCTGTTCTGAAAGAATTCCATGGGTATACCGTAATGCTGTGGATGTTTGGTCAGGACATGTCGATATATGAATTTGTTTGTTTTGATTGACTCATTACTAAGCACTTCCCCGCACAAAACACATTGAGGGAGCTCCTCGTTAATTCTCAAAGTTTGTATGAGAGAGAGAAACTCATCGGTGCATTGGCTTTTCATGACAATTGAGCTCAGTCAGAACTTGTTGCGAGCATGGGTCCATTTGGAATGACAAGTCAGACAGTGGCTTACAGCGCATCATCTCCTGTTGAACGACAGCGCTGCAGCGTGTCGCGGAGTGGTCTTCAAGAAAACTCCAGAAAAAAGAACTTGTAAACCGCGAAACACACGGGCATCTCCCTCTCCCACTCGCGCAGCTGCCAAACTGAGCAGAGAGCACATTGAACAGAGACCGCAGTTGCAATTGGCCAAATCAATTCATTAAATAATTATACATTTACTCTGACACATCGCGACCCACCATTAATAGGTCCGCGAACCACTTTGGGTCGAGATCCATACTTTAAGAAAGGCTTCTCTAGGCTGACATACCAGTGAACCAACAAGGTCAAAGACCCCCACTTCACAGCAAAGTTATAGCGCAGTGGAGAAGTAGTTAGCCTGTGTATGCTGGCTGAGGGCGAGTGGGGTGTAGTCTGACTGGCACGTGGACTGGGACAGCTATAGTTATGGGATGGGACAGACTGTAGAGTGTATTTGTGTATTTGACCTGAAGTAGTGTTAATAGTAGTCCGCAGTTCAAATAATACAGCTCTTGCTATAGTTGGCCTCGTACATGACGCGACAGGATATTGCTTCTCGTATTTCCAAACATTGTCTTTTATATCGCTCTCTTTCGCTCTACCTTTCTTTCTCTCTCTCTTTCTCTTTCTACCTTCCTCTCTCTCTCTCTCTCTCTCTCTCTTTCTATCATATTCTCTCTCTCGCACACACACACACACACACACACACACACACACACACACACACACACACACACACACACACACACACACACACACACACACACACACACACACACACACACACACACACACAGAAACATCATATATTTCACTGACATTATGAGTGGCATTAATATTCTGTGTTCATGGATGAGATGCCTCTTGTTTGGGGCAGAGGTAATTCACAGGGTACCATAGAGTATAGCTCTCACACTGAGCTTGTAACGATTGTCTATTTCGTCCTCCTCATCGGACGAGGAGAGGCGAGAAGGATCGGACCAATATGCAGAATGGTTCGTGCTCATGATGATTTATTAAAACCGAAACTGAACACTGAAATACAAAACAATAAACGAAGTGCAGAAAACCAAAACAGTACCGTGTGGTGAAAACACTAACACGGTAGACAAACACCCACCAAACACACGTGAAACCCAGGCTGCCTAAGTATGATTCTCAATCAGGGACAACGATTGACAGCTGCCTCTGATTGGGAACCATACCAGGTCAAACACAGAAATACAAAACATAGACAACATAGAACACCAGACATAGAATGCCCACCCCAACTCACGCCGTGACCAACCAAAATAGAGACATAAAAAGGATCTCTAAGGTCAGGGCGTGACACAATACATGAAAAGCAAACACAAAACATAAAATGCAAAACACAACCATTTTTACCAGCTACATGCAGCCAGACCAACACATCAATAAATATACACTGTGTTCTGTCCTTTAAATATTTTTCAAACCAGCTACATGCAGCCTGGTCCAGACCAATTGATAAATACACTATAGTAATTACTGTAGTGTTTTTGACGACTTTTCTATACTGCATTATGTACTGTAGTGTTTTTGTGGACTGTAGTTACTGTAGTATTTACTGTAGTGTTTTGCAGACATTACTGTATTATATACTATAGTGATTTTTTTATTATCTTTGACATAGAAGTGTTTTTGCAGACTTTAGTGTTTTGCGGACATTACTGTTGTATTTACAATAGTGCTTGTTTTATTATCTTTGACATATAATTGTTTTTGCAGACTGTAGTGTTTTGCGGAGATTACTGTAGAATTTACTGTAGTATTTTTGTGGACTGTAGTTTTACTATAGTATTCTACAGTATTCTACAACATTCTATAGTAAGTACTACACATGATAAAGGGATACTGCAGTGCGTAGTATAGTATTCTAAAGTACACTTCATTTTACTACAGAATTCTATAGTAAGTACTGTAGTTTTCTACAGTAAACTGTAATATTTTTTCATGTGGGTAGAGCCTTGAAAATGCACTGTACTGGTGAGGATACTTGACTTGCTCTGAAGAATGGAGGTGAATAGATAGAGAATGTGTAGCTACTTCACATGGATTGTGTGGGCTTAAAGACCACAAATTTACTGAGATGAGCGAAGAGAGAGGGAGGGAGAGATAGAGAGGTAGGAGGAGGAGGAGGTAAATGGAAGGAATATTATTCAGTATTAATAAACTTTAAACCCCCACTGCTTGTTTCTGACATGTACTGTACACTATTCCTACTTTTATTATGTAAAAATAGAACATTCTACATGGGTTCCCTTCCTGTGAACCCATTGTCATCAAAAATAAAGGATAATTCATCATAAAATGTGGTTTTATGACAATAAAGATACTAGACAGGGTCAAAGCAAATTCACACTGTCAATAAGTATTTTTCAGCAAACAAACATGAATTTCCAAATTCCTCATCCATGTATCATCATGATGCTCTGAACAGGGTAGATATGGATGTGTTAGGCCATTATCTGCTCCAAATAGCCTTCTGGATGGAGCCAGTGACTTGGCCGACTTGTAGTGATGATTAGGCTTCATACAACCACGGTTATAGGAGCTAATCAGGCTCAAGATAATGCAGGATATCCTCACTATTGGCTGGCTGGGTGCTAGGCTTGTATGACTTACTGCCCTTTATGTCTGACCTTGACAATCAGCTAAATGTGGGTCTAAATCTACTTTCTCCAACTTTCCCCATTTCATGCTGGGGATCTCTGAGAAGTTTAGAGCAATGGCTGTATGGCCAATTGCAATCTCCCTCAAAAGTTGAGAAATCTGTGGCATTGTGTTGTGTGACAAAACTGCACATTTTAGAGTGGCCTTTTGTTGTCCCCAGCACAAGGTGTACCTCTGCAATGATCATGCTGTTTAATTAACTTCTTGATATTCCATATCTGTCAGGTGGATGCATTATCTTGGCAAAGGAGAAATACTTACTAACAGGGACCTAAACAATTTTGTGACTAAATTTGAGAGAAATACACTTTTTGTGCTTATGCAACATTTCTGGGATCTTTTATTTCAGCTCCAGAAACATGGCACCAATACTTTGCATTTATATTTTTGTTCAGTGTAGTTGTGAATTCCATACTGTAACTAGATCACCTGGCTCGTGCTGCACAACAGGGAGTGACCCCACTCGTCGTTGTGTGCTTGTAAACAAACACCACGTGACTGGAGACTACAGGTAAGATTCATAATGAAAAATGATGGTACAAGTGAAATGAAGAACGCAATCTTCTTTATCTCTTAACGTATGGCACACATTTCTAATACATAGTTTCAACAATATTGACGGTATTGAAAATCCACCCCGTCGCTATTTCCCAATACCCCGGTATACGGTATATACGGTTAACTGCCCTAATCTCTGTTGTTAGGTATTCCTTTATGTCTTTATTCTTGAATGTCTGTATTTTTGAATTGCTGCATTGCTGTATATATGTATCGCTGTATTTCTGGACAAATACTAAAAGAGTGCATTTTCTATAACCTGATGTAGGTAGGGAGGACACGGGTCTGAACGGATAGTTCAGAGATTCTGCTCTTTTCTATAACCTGTAGGGAACACAATATGGTCTACACTTGCTGTATTTCTGTACTTCTGTACTTCTTTATTTTCTGTGCACGGTGAATCAGCAGCATCCCACAGTAGTAGTTGTAGTTATGAATGAAGCCCCTGCTGCATTCGACTGAGTTAATCCCAGAGCCGGAGGCTTCTCTTAATACCATAGTAGCTCTCCATTCATCCAGCCATAAGGCCCAGAGAATAATTTCATTTTAAATGACTGCGCAGACAACAGCCCACACATTACTGTTTTAATTCAGCCCAATGAGAGAGAGAGAGAGAGAGAGAGAGAGAGAGAGAGAGAGAGAGAGAGAGAGAGAGAGAGAGAGAGAGAGAGAGAGAGAGAGAGAGAGAGAGAGAGAGAGAGAGAGAGAGAGAGAGAGAGAGAGAGAGAGAGAGAGAGAGAGAGAGGGAGAGAGAGAGAGCCTACTAATCAAAATAACAGAGAGGTGAAAACACCCCTTTCTTTCACTGTTTCTCATAGGCTGATAAATGCAACACTCGCTAGTCGATCCCCCTGCTGCCTCGGGTTACCATTTATAACGTTTGATTATTTATTTATTTAGCTTAAATCTGAATAATCAGTTTTAGCTATAGGTCATATGCGAATAAGGTGGGGAACTCAGAGGGCCATGCATTATTCATGGTTGGAGGATACACTGGGTGCCAGAGGTTTACAAGATATGTGAGTGAGATTTACCAAAGTCATCCTTTTCTTTATCGCACAAAAGACTCTTGGACAGAGTACAACGAGCAAGGCCCTTCTACATAGAATGAGAACAGAGAATGTGTTATTAATAAAAGTGAGGTAACCCATATTAATATCTGGTGGTGGATTTGGTTCATATCCTAGCCCCAGCATAGTGCAAACATGGACGTTTGACACTAGAATGAAACTCCTCTTTTCACTCAATAGGCTGAATTCATATTGCATATTTCATAATTTTAACTAGCTAATCACCTTGTTTATTGCTTTTTATGTATTATAAGATATTGCAAAGCAACCTCCAACAATTACGTCTGCATTAGTTGTATTTGTAAATGTGGCATCCTAGTATAAGTTAATCTTATTGATTGCAAGCATTTAAAATATTTAGAAAAACATTTCTGCTTACAAATACATTTGAAGATCCAAATATGCCAAATGGGTTAAATAATAAGTTGTGGGCTGTTCTTACATGGGCTACGTGTTGTGTACACAAAGCACCTTGATGTGTTGTTGTGTTCCTGCCAACAAAGATGGTGAAAGGCAATGGAAACTGAGGAGGGTCATTTGGTTGATGAGCATTCCTGTTGTGGCCTGCGCTCCCTCGGCCCGGACTGACTCATACAGTGATTAGGGGGTAGGAGGGGGGTGAGGGGTGTGTCTGAGGCAGGGGGGAGCTTCCGTAGATCAGAGATAAATGACTTCATTAAAGCTTGACTCAGAAAGCTGCAATGAGCCGCTGCATCTCCCGTCTCCTCCCTCTCTCTCTCCCCAGTCTCCCCACTCTCTGTGCCATGAGAGATTATGAACTCAATAAGTCAATAGATTTCTGTAAAATGATAATTTCCCCCTGCTCTTTACCTCCAGGTGTTGGTTAGACAGTGGTTTCCATAGTGAGGTTATGTGGTTAGTGTGGGTAGCTGTTAGCAGGAGAGGACAGTACTGTGTGGTTAGTAGTTCCCTGCTGTCTCTCTGTAGCATAGTGCAGAGTGAATTTAGTTATCAGGTAGAGTTATTAGGTTAACCTAAATAGCTGCGTAGATCACTGACAGTAGTAACATGAAGGATTGGCAAATTTGATAATAACACAGTAGTATGTATGTCAATAGCAGATAAAGGTAACTCATTCTAATGGACATGCATTGCCGAGGTCTACGATACAAACAAACCAGCCTCCTATAAACTTTATCCAGGTTTGTATGCCCCTAAAGCAAAAGATTACTGCACAGTGTATAGACTTAACCTGGGACTTGAACCTGTACCCTTGCAACCCTCCACTCCACAAAAACTACAACTCCCATTATGTGGTTGCCATTATGTGGTTGCATGCACCCCCTACAGACCTGCAGTGATTGAACAGGAACTTGTTTGTAATTGTATAGAGCTCCTCTGTCAACCTTCTCTGTCAGAAGGAAAATAGGGGCCATCATTCATCCCTGCCAATACCGGCCTGCACCACCGTGGATAATGCAATTTGTATCCTCTATGGAGTGCATCCAGAACAACAGCCACTCCAATAAACATCAGTAGACCACAGTAGAAATCCACTTACTGTCGCTGGCCTGGCCAACGCATCGGCCATTAGAGACATGATCAGGTGTCATCATTCCACCCCATTCACCCTGATATATACATCTCTACTTCATTTGTTTCTGTGGCTATATGATAATGGGAATGTCATGCCAGGTATGTTCTGAGGCTATTTCCCAGCTAATTCTTGGGATGTCCTGGATCTCATCTGGAGAAAAGTTGTATATGGTGCACGCACACACGCACACGCACACACACCACACACACACACACACTGTTGAGAGATGTTCTGTGGGGTGTCTGTGTATGTGTGTATGACTGTGTGCGCCTTTCAGAGCTGTTCATTTGTTCTCCAGTGTTGTTTCAACCCCCCCTCTCTCTCCATCATGTCTTTCCACACTACGCCTGCCAGAACCAGATAATCCTTCGCTCTCCCAAAAGATGGCGGCATCTGTCATCCATAATTATCTGTGGGAGCTGGCTGAGGAACAGTCGTGTGAGGGAGGCAACAGGAGGGAGAGGGAGTGCAGACGGAGATGGAGCCTGAGCCCGCTCCCAACACAACACCCAATTAGAGGGGGTATTATCTCCTTACGTGAAGACCCTTTAAGCTCTCTGACCCGACCTCTCTCTAGCACGCAGGGGACCAGAGGATCTAAGCTTTGGAAATGAGACATACCCTTCAAATTTGCAGTTTCACATGTTAACACCACCTTTTCACATTTGAGGAAAATTACATGTTTTTTCCTCACATGTGAATTGCATTTTTGCATGTGATTGTTTTTTTTTTTGTTGTTTGTTTTACCCCATTTTCTCTCCAATTTTGTGGTATCCAATTGGTAGTTACAGTCTTGTCTCATTGCTGAAACTCCCGTATGGACTCTTGAGAGGTGAAGGTCGAGAGCCTTGCGTCCTCAGAAACACAACCCAACCAAGCCGCACTGCTTCTTGAAGCAATGCCCACTTGTGTCGGAGGAAACACTGTGCACCTGTCAGTGTGCATATCACGACTTCTACCGAAGTCGGTTTCTCTCCTTGTTCGGGCGGTGTTCGGTGGTCGACGTCACCGGTCTTCTAGGTATCATTGATCTATTTTTCATGTTCCATTTGTTTTGTCTGGTTATTGCACTCACCTGGTTTCAATTCCATAATTACATGTTGTATATGTTCGCTCTGTTTCCCCCATGTCCTTGTCTGGAATTGTTTATTGTAAGTACGTTTGCTTTATGTGACAGGTGCGATACGGATTTTGTGCCCATGTGTTTTGTTATTTTTGTATGCCGGTAGTTATGTATATTAAACGGCTCCGGCTATTTACCAAGTTCTGCTCTCCTGCATTTGACTTCCATGCCACCAGTTACATACCCATGACAGTGCACTGCTCCCGGCCCGCCACAGGAGTTGCTAGTTTGCCGGTCAAACCCTAACCCGGACGACGCTGGGCCAATTGTGCACCGCCCATGGGTTTCCCAGTCGCGGCCGACTGCGACAGAGCTTGGACTCGAACCCAGAATCTCTAGTGGCACAGCCTTAGGCCATTGCACCACTCAGGAGGCCAGTGATTGTTTTCACATGTGAACTTGCAATTCCAAAAATACAGTGCCTTACAAAAGTATTCAACCCCTTGGCATTTTTCCTATTTTGTTGCATTACAACCTGTAATTTAAATAGATTTTTATTTGGATTTCATGTAATGGGCATACACAAATTAGTCGAAATTGGTGAAGTGAAATTTAAAAAATTACATGCGCTGGCTTGAGCAGGGGGACCTTGCGTGCGCTGCAGGAATTTAATCCATGACGGCGTAGTGTGTTACTAATGGTTTTCTTTGAGACTGTGGTCCCAGCTCTCTTCAGGTCATTGACCAGGTCCTGCCGTGTAGTTCTGGGCTGATCCCTCACCTTCCTCATGATCATTGATGCCCCACGAGGTGAGATCTTGCATGGAGCCCCAGACCGAGGATGATTGACCGTCATCTTGAACTTCTTCCATTTTCTAATAATTGCGCCAACAGATGTTGCCTTCTCACCAAGCTGCTTGCCTATTGTCCTGTAGCCCATCCCAGCCTTGTGCAGGTCTACAATTTTATCCCTGATGTCCTTACACAGCTCTCTGGTCTTGGCCATTGTGGAGAGGTTGGAGTCTGTTTGATTGAGTGTGTGGACAGGTGTCTTTTATACAGGTAACGAGTTCAAACAGGTGCAGTTAATACAGGTAATGAGTGGAGAACAGGAGGGCTTCTTAAAGAAAAACTAACAGGTCTGTGAGAGCTGGAATTCTTACTGGTTGGTAGGTGATCAAATACTTATGTCATGCAATAAAATGCTAATTAATTACTTAAAAATCATACAATGTGATTTTCTGGATTTTTGGATTTTTTTAGATTCCGTCTCTCACAGTTGAAGTGTACCTATGTTAAAAATGACAGACCTCTACATGCTTTGTAAGTAGGAAAACTAGCAAAATCGGCAGTGTATCAAATACTTGTTCTCCCCACTGTATATACACCTGTTCTGAAATGCCACAGAGCCTGCAACACCACGAAGCAAGGAGCACCACCAAGCAAGGGGCACCATGAAGACCAAGGAGCTCGCCAAACAGGTCAGGGACAAAGTTGTGGAGAAGTACAGATCAGGGTTAAGTTCTAAAATAATATCCAAAACTTTGAACATCCCACGGAGCACCATTAAAGAGAGAGGGCTGCTCACCAAAACTCACGGAGCAGGCAAGGAGGGCATTAATCAAAGAGGCAACAAAGAGACCAAAGATAACCCTGAAGGAGCTGCCAAGCTCCACAGCAGAGATTGGAGTATCTGTCCACAGGACTACTTTAAGCTATACACAGAGCTGGGCTTTACGGAAGAGTGGCCAGAAAAAAGCCATTGTTTAAAGAAAAAAATAAGCAAAGACGTTTGGTGATGGCCAAAAGGCATATGGTAGACTCCCCAAACATATGGAAGAAGGTACTCTGGTTAGATGAGACTAAAATTGAGCTTTTTGGCCATCAAGGAAAATGCTATGTCTGGCGCAAACCCAACACCTCACATCCTCCCCCAGTGAAGCATGGTGGTGGCAGCATCATGCTGTGGGTATGTTTTTCATCGGCAGGGACTGGGAAACTGGTCAGAATTGAAGGAATGATGGATGGTGCTAAATACAGGGAAATTATTGTGTGAAACCTGTTTCAGTCTTCCAGAGATTTAAGACTGGGACGGAGGTTCATCTTCCAGCAAGACAATGACCCTAAGCATATTGCTAAAGCAACACTCGAGTGGTTTAAGGGGAAATATTTAAATGTCTTGGAATGGCCTAGTCAAAGCCCAGACCTCAATCCAATTGAGAATCTGTGGTATGACTTAAAGATTGCTGTACACCAGCGGAACCCATCCAACTTGAAGGAGCTGGAGCAGTTTTGCCTTGAAGAATGGGTAAAAATCCCAGTGGCTAGATGTGCCAAGCTTATAGAGACATACCCCAAGAGACTTGCAGCTGTAATTGCTGCAAAAGGTGGCTCTACAAAGTATTGCCTTTAGGGGGGGGGGGGGGTTGAATAGTTATGCACTCACGTTTTCTGTTCTGTTATTTCTTGTTCATTTCACATGAAAAAAAAAAATGTATCTTCAAAGTGGTAGGCATGTTGTGTAAATCAAATGATACAACCCCCCCAAAAAATCGATTCTATTTCCAGGTTGTAAGGCAACAAAATAGGAAAAATGCCAAGGGGGGTGAATACTTTCGCAAGCCACTGTACACCTTATGGAACAGCGGGGACTGTGAAGAAACGCACACAAAAATACAGACACACGCATACACATATATTGTAATATTGTTGTATGCAGTGGTGATTTTAGCATGTAATTCTTCGTGGGGCAATAAAAAAGAAATGTTGAGGATGCATGCCAGCAAAGCTGCTACACAACACAACACAACACTAAGCTATACATAAATTGCACTATAACGGTGACAAACTGTGCCCACAAACTGTTAGGGCCTACATAAAGCTATCCTAACAGCAGAGTCCCAACAGCTGTCCCAACACCGTACCAGTGCTACACCTGGCTATCAGTGGAGCCTTGTCTGGCAGCGAAACAGTTCATTCAGCCTCATTTACTGCCTTTTAAAAAACATAGCTGATATGGCTGACTTGCTTAAACAAATGTGGTGTTTACTGACAATTGAGATGTACAAACTATGGCATAAGGGGAAGACAGGCAGATAAGAGGCAATCCGTAATTTCAATTAAGACATTAATTAGCGAGCTAGGACAGACGAGGTCAATTTAACTATTTGTTCAGCAATTTTGAAATATACAGTGACAGAATTCAGAACATGCGGTGTTCTTACAGTGTTCTCCCTGTACACCAAGTCAGAACTGTAGGATAAATAAAGGGGGAATATAAGCAGACAAAGCAGACGCTCACAATATTCAATGATTACATTTCTATAAAACAGGTGATAGGCTACATGTGCACCACCAAGTCAGAACAGTAGGCAATATTAAGAGGGGAAAATAGACCAAATTATTAGGTGGGCTACTAACAGCTTACTACACAAAATACACTTAGTATTACTTTCTTAGCTACAGTGTACATATCTTCCTGGCATATTACATAATTTATGCAGCAACGTACAAGACATTTTTGGACTCACCTTGTTGTGCTGTGCTCAATGAACAGGAAGGTGGCGTGGCAGTCCTTCGTGGGCAAATTTTGTCATCAAAGTCTAGCATTCTCTGGATTTATGGTGCTTTCAAGATAACTGGGAACTCGGAAATAAACAAGGTCGAATCATGATGACATCAGTGATCTTCAGGTCGTAGCTCTAGAAGGAGGCCCGAGTTCCCGACTTACAATTCAGAGTTGGATGACCGTTCAAAACATATTACCCAGTCAGAGCAAATTTGTTCTCGAGTTCGCAGTTGTCTTGAACTCATTGAAGTCAGATTTCCCAGTTCAGAGTTAACAGTTGTTTTGAACGCAACAGCATGGCCAATGTTGAATGTTTATCGTTTTAAGCTTATAAAAGAGACCCTTAAACCCAGAATTGGGACCACACACCCAATCCACTGAAGAGCAGGCTATTTATTGCTTTGCAATGCTTGCCGTGAGACACTGATTGCTTCCAAAACACTCATTGTTGAATTTGTGATTTCCAACTTGTTTATGAAATGTTTATGTCCATTATGTTTCTTCATATGACAATGATTAAAAATGATTTGCCAGTAGATTGTTGACTTGATTCATGATGATTTTGAAAGTATGCTGTTGACATGATCAGGCCAATCAAAATTACTGTAGATAGAACGTGATTTGACGTAATTTTATCTGCGGCCAATGACCTTGAGCCTTTCTGGATAGGCACTTCTAATGTAACTCTATGGCAGCCCCTAAGGGGCTTGAATTTTCAAGCTCTATTCTTAGATTTGGCAGTGACGTAGTGTACCCATGAGTGACAGTACCCTGAGCCAATCATGGAGCATCTAGAGAACATTATCAACGCCTATGCTGCGTATTTTACGCTGGCTGCCCCACCACCACAGAAAGCCCTGAGCTAGGCTGAACAACTGCATTTTGGTGCTGCCTTACTCAAGAAAGCAAAAATGAGACCAAGTTTGTATGCGACTTCATTAACTCAATTATATATATATATGTTTTTGCATTGTTTGCAAACTGATATGTGACACGAATTAATGCCAAAATAACATGCACAACAGGCAACCCCCATTCAAAACATGACGAGTCGGCACCGGTGGTATGGTGGTATTGTACATTTTGTGTTGTACATTTTGTATTGTAGATATGTAGTGGTGTAATAATGTCATATGTGTACTTTTTTCATCTTTTGTTTTATATGTAATGTAAGTGCATTAATGTGTTTGGACCCCAGGAAGAGTAGCTGCTGACTTGGTAGCAGCTAATGGGGATCCTGAAATAAATACAAATACAAATACATGTGAAAATGAAAATGAAATTAGCAGTTTCACATGTAAGAATGTGAAAATTGTGTGTGAAAATGTGTGAAATTTCACTTTTTTAAATTTTACCCCCTTTTCTCCCAATCTTTTTCATGGTATCCAATTGCTAGTAATTACTATCTTGTCTCATCGCTACAACTCCCGTACGGGCTCGGGAGAGACGAAGGTCGAAAGCCATGCGAAACACAACCCAACCAAGCCGCACTGCTTCTTAACACAGCGCGCCTCCAACCCGGAAGCCAGCCACACCAATGTGTCAGAGGAAACACCGTGCACCCGGCTCCCTTGGATAGCACGCACTGCGCCCGGCCCGCCACAGGAGTGCTGGTGCGCGATGAGACAAGGATATCCCTACCGGCCAAACCCTCCCTAACCCGGACGACGCTAGGCCAATTGTGCGTCGCCCCACGGACCTCCCGGTCGCGGCCGGCTGCGACAAAGCCTGGGCGCGAACCCAGAGTCTCTGGTGGCGCAGCTAGCGCTGCGACGCAGTGCCCTAGACCACTGCGCCACCCGGGAGGCCCTGAAAATTTCACTTTTACATGTGGAATTGCAGATTCACATGGGGGGTTGAAATAATGTTATTCTCCTCACATGTGAAAAGATGGTGTTAACATGTTGCAATAGGAATGCTTCCACTAGTGGGATTAGGGTGACCACATCTAAAAATAGCCCAAATGCGGGACAAGAGAACGATTTTGCGGGACATTTGCGGAACAGTGGACAGAATGAAATATTTTGGGCAGGTCAATGGATCACGTTGAAATGGCGAAATAAAATTGACGTAGAAACTAAGAATTGCCTTTGTAACAGGCAGTGACCTTCATACAGCAGAACTGTGACCTTCAACTGATGTATGTTAATCAAATCAAATTGTATTAGTGACATACGCCGAATACAACAGGTGTAGACCTTACAGTGAAATGCTTACTTATGAGCCCCTAACTAACAATGCAGTTTAAAAAAATACGTATAAGAATAATAAATAAAAGTAACAAGTAATTAAAGAGCAGCAGTAAAACAACAATAGCGAGACTATATACAGGGGTGTATCGGTAAGTTGAGGCACCGGTTAGTTGAGGTAATATGTACATGTAGGTAGAGTTACTAAAGTGACTATGCATAGATGATAACAACAGAGAGCAGTATAGATGCAAAAGAGAGGGGGGGGGGGGGGGGCAATGCAAATAGTCTGGGTAGCCATCTGATTAGATATTCAGGAGTCTTATGGCTTGGGGGTAGAAGCTGTTCAGAAGCCTCTTGGACCTTGGACTTGGCACTCTGGTACCGCTTGCCGTGAGATAGCAGAGAAAACAGTCTATGACTAGGGTGGCTGGAGTCTTTGACAATTTTTAGGGCCTTCCTCCGACAACGTCTGGTATAGAGGTCCTGGATGGTATAGAGGTCCCAGTGATGTACTGGGCCGTACGCACTACCCTCTGCAGTGCCTTGCAGTCGGAGGCCGAGTAGTTGCCATCCCAGGCAGTGATGCAACCTGTCAAGATGATCTCGATGCTGCAGCTGTAGAACATTTAGAGGATCTGAGGACACATGCCAAATAGTTTCAGTCTCCTGAGGGGGAATAGATTTTGTTGTGCCCTCTTCACAACTGTCTTGGTGTGCTTGGACCATGTTAGTGTGTTGGTGATGTGGACACCAAGGAATTTGAAGCTCTCAACCTGCTCCACTGCAGCCCCGTCGATGAGAATGGGGGCGTCCTCTGTCCTCTTTTTCCTGTAGTCCACAATAATCTCCTTTGTCTTGATCATGTTGAGGGAGAGGTTGTTGCCCTGGCACCACACGGCCAGGTCTCTGACCTCCTCTATATAGGCTGTCTCGTCCTTGTCGGTGATCAGGCCTACCACTGTTGTGTCATCGGCAAACTTAATGATGGTGTTGGAGTCGTGCCTGGCCGTGCAGTCCTGAGTGAACAGCTTGTACAGGAGGGGACTGAGCACGCACCTCTGAGGGGCCCCTATGTTGAGGATCAGATTGGCGGATGTGTTGTTACCTACCCTTACCACCTGGTTGCAGCCCGTCAGGAAGTCCAGGATCCAGTTGCAGAGGGAGGTGTTTAGTCCCAGGGTCCTTAGCTTAGTGATGAGCTTTGAGGACACTATGGAGTAGAACTCTGAGCTGTAGTGAATGAAATAGCATTCTCACATAGGTGTTCCTTTTGTCCAGGTGGGAAATGGCAGTGTGGAGTGCAATAGAGATTGCACCGTCTGTGGATCTGATGCGGTGGTATGTCAATTTGGGTGGGTCGAGGGTTTCTGGGATAATGGTGTTGATGTGAGCCATGACCAGCCTTTCAAATCACTTCATGGCTACAGACATGAGTGCTACAGGTTGGTAGTCATTTTTGCAGGTTACCTTGGTGTTCTTGGGCACAGGCACTATGGTGGTCTGCTTGAAACATGTTGGTATTACGGAATTGGACAGGGAGAGGTTGAAAATGTCAGTGAAGACACTTGCCAGTTGGTCAGCACATTCTCACAGTACACGTCCTGGTAATCCGTCTGGCCCTGCGGCCTTGTGAATGTTGACCTGTTTCAAGGTCTTACTCACATCGGCTGCGGAGAGCGTGATCACACAGTCTTCCGGAACAACTGGTGCTGTCATGCATGTTTCAGTGTTATTTGCCTTGATGCGAGCATAGAAGTAGTTTAGCTCATCTGGTAGGCTCGTGTCACAGGGCAGCTCTTGGCTGTGCTTCCCTTTGTAGTCTGCAATGGTTTGCAGGCCCTGCCACATCCAACAAGCATCAGAGCCGGTGTAGTACGATTCGATCTTAGTCCTGTATTGAAGCTTTGCCTGTTCGTCGGAGGGCATAGCGGGATTTCTTATAAGCTTCCGGGTTAGAGTCCCGCTCCTTGAAAGCGGCAGCTCTAGCCTTTAGCTCAGTGCGGATGTTGCCTGTCCATGGCTTTTGGTTGGGGTATGTACGTACGGTCACTGTGGGGATGACGTCATCGATGCACTAGTCACTGGTGCTTCCTGCTTGTTAGCAGGAATCAGGAGGATAGAATTATGGTCAGATTTGCCAAATGGAGGGCGAGGGAGAGCTTTGTTTGCATCTCTGTGTGTGGAGTAAAGGTGGTCCAGTGTTTTTTCCCCTCTGGTTGCACATTTAACATGCTGATAGAAATTTGGTAAAACGGATTTAAGTTTCCCTACATTAAAGGCCCCGGCTACTAAGAGCGCCGCTTCTGGGTGAGTGTTTTCTTGTTTGCTTATGGTGGAATGTATGTCTTCACTACTATTCTACAATGTAGAAAATAGTAAAAATTAAGAAAAACCCTTGAATGAGTGGGTGTGTCCAAACTTTTGACTGGTACTGTATATACCCATTGATTCTTGAAGAATATAACATATACATGCCTCATGAGCTTCGTTCAACTATGGAACCCCATCAGAACCCAAAATACAGTATAAGCTTATTTGACTGTAGTGTTTGTAACCAAATAAAATTTAAGAAACCCCTGTAAAACCTAAAAAAAATTATGTTAAAACTATAATTTTGACATCATGGATGGTCAGTCCTTGCATCCATAGCATAGTGTATGGATTTGAGAGTGATTGTATTTCTCGAGCCCCATCCCTCAGCTTTTTACTGAAACTGTGGGGGTGAGTGCACTTTGTTTATGTTTCAATTAAGGATTGAAAACAAAACAAAATATTGGAAGGAAATAATTTTGAAATGCGAGAAGAAATTAATGCCAAAATGTTTTATTTTTCAGTTAAATTTTTTTCATGATAATGCGTTTAAATAAAACTCCTCCCTCTTTCCTGCAATTTTCCCTATATTTGGTTATTTTACCCTGGCCGTTGCTTTCTGTGCCTTTTTTCCAGTTGCAAGTTTGGCACATTAATTCCAGAAACATTGCATCCTGGATGGGATTTTATTTTTTATTTTTCACGAGGGAAAAACACGTCTGAAAACCACGTCTGACTTGTGAATATATATATATATATTTTTCATGTGAAAACGTTCAAGTGATTTTATTTTTTCACGTGATTTATTCATGTATTTTTTTTTATAAGTGTGAGAGAGAGGCCCATCGCTGCACGCTGCCAGCCAACACAGGAAGGTAGAAGTAAAGGCATTATCTTTCCTTCATCAGGCACACACAACAAGATAACTCTACTCTCAGAGCCAGCCAAGCCAAGCAGTACACACAACACAACAACACATGCACGCACAAAGCAAAAAGGAACAAAAAAGGGTTCTCCTATGGGGACAGCTGAAGAACCCTTTAGGAACCCTTTTTTCTAACAGTGTAGGTCAAGCCATAGTTTCCACAATAATTGACAGGGAACTTCACTAAGTGAACGTCACTAAAGGATTTTGACAAAATTATTCATTCATATTCCAGCATTTCTAGCTATGCTCTTTCCTTGCCCTCTTCCATACTCCTACATTTAGCATTTTCTGCACAGAAATCACAAGAAATCGTTATTTAATATCTCACAACACTTCCTGCATCTATCATGTAGACCGTATAACATTTTCCCTCTCCTGCCTCCCTCATTCTAAAGCACGTTACCCCAGTCCCCCCTGCCTTTATCCAGCACTAACCCCCCTCTACATGCTTTTGGCCTCACACAGGTCAATTAAAAACCTTTACAGACCTCCCTGCTCTTATCAAACAGAACACACATCTCCCCCCTCATTTCCTCCTTCCCTCTATATTTCCCCTTTCCTTCTTCTCCTGCCCTGGTGTGTTTTTATCTTCCCAGTTCCGCCCAATCTCTCTGTAAGTCCAGGGCAGGCAGGCTTCCATATACTGCCTACCAACAAGCACATCCTCTATGTGTGTGTGTGTGTGTGTGTGTGTTTATTTGTATCTTTGTGTGTGTCTTAGGCAGAGATAGTAGTGAGATGGGTTTTCAGCTCCTCTCTGCTATCTCGGGCAAACAGGCACACACAGACCTTTGATTTCCAGAAACACCTCTACCTACCATCACCACATGCCATTATGGCCGTCACAATCAGGGAATGCAAAATCCTACAATGCTGGCGGACGCCCCAGACTTCTTCTGATGTCAAGTTGATTTCTCCCCCAGTAATTTTTTATTAGGAAATGGCTGATATAATAAGGTCTGGATCTTATGTGTGTGTGTGTGTGTGTGTGTGTGTGTGTATGTGTGTGTGTGTGTGTGTGTGTGTGTGTGCGTGCGTGCGTGCGTGCGTGCGTGCGTGCGTGCGTGCGTGCGTGCGTGCGTGCGTGCGTGTGTGTGTGAGCGAGAGAGAGAGAGAGAGACCCGCCCATTGTGATTGAATTAACAGTAGAACAAATTGTGCCTTACACCTCTGTGGTAAGGGTTCTACATAGAACTCAAAATGGTTCTACCTACAACCAAAAGTGTTCTACCTGGAACCAAAAAGGGTTCTCCTATGGGAACAGCCGGAAAACCCTCTTAGGTTCTAGATCGTGCCTTTGTTCTAATAGTAGCTCTACGCCGTTGATGTACTGATGCGTTACAACCCCAGCAAAATGAGAAAATAAAGTTTATTTTGAAGTACTTCATGTCTCTTCAAAAGGGAGGGACTTTGCTCTCTCTTTCTTTATCTCTCTCTCCCTCTCTTTTCCTCCTTCAAAAAGACTCCTCAAAATAATATCAGGTTTTTATCACCACACATGATGATAATCTCTGATATGAAATTACCCTCTTTTTCATCTTGAGGCTGAGAGAAAGAACATGTAATCGCTTCATTCACCATCTTGGCTTCAAAAGCCCGCCCGAGGTTCATTGAGGGTATTGGTATTCAAGGATGACTTAAGATTCAAGTGGTCGTTGTGTGTTTCAATTGTCCAATGGAAGCCATCCTACGGACTACAAATGTCAGTGTGTTTCTAATGATAACAGAATGGCCGTGTTTGACTTGTGTAAGATTGGATGTATCCTTTTGTTGGGTTTAGAGATGCTGAGAAATGAGCTGGCAGCAGCTGAGTCAAAGTTGCTACTGAGTTTCCACCGAGCTCTGTTTTACAAATCCACCACGCTTTTAACAAAAATGCTTGTCAATTGCCATTAGGGAGGCTGGTTTATCTTCCTTTTGGAATAAGTATTCTATCAAAACAGATGACCTGTAATTTTAACCTTTTCCTCTTCGCTATGCCTCACCAATAAGGCTGGGTATTGCCTGGTAGGAGCTTGTGCCGTGTGGAAAGCAAGTGTTTCTTGCTCAAAAGTCAGCATGTTCCATTTCTTCAACATTTTGATTTCTTGGGTCTTTTTTTTCCGCCATGACATGGTGGCTCAGTGTGCCTCAGAACAACTCAAATAAAGTGAGCAAAGATGGTGCATCAGAGCATGGAGAGGATATTGGTGGAAGATGCACTGTTATGTTTGGTTCAGCAGTCGTGAGGTTATGGTGTGTTCGTGTGTGTGTGTTAGCCAATCTGTGTGTGTGCGTGTGTATGAGCGTGTACTGTATGCGTGTACGTTTGTGTGTTTGCCAGTGTGTGTCAGTGTATATTAAACATGGTCAGGTCTTCTATTCTCATTATGCACCAGGCTCACCATCATCCTACCTGTTAGCCATTTATCTCATACCACCTCCCCTCCCCTCCATGTGTACTGATGACACATAGAGGACAGCCAAACTGAGACAGAGGATACAGAGAACCATGCCATGGCAGGAGGATAGGTCCTCTGTTGGAGGCTTCAATAGGCCTGCCCAACCTGCCTGTCTGTCTGTCTGTCTGTCTGTCTGTCTGTCTGTCTGTCTGTCTGTCTGTCTGTCTGTCTGTCTGTCTGTCTGTCTGTCTGTCTGTCCCTGCCCCCAGCCCTATTAGAGAGAGGCAGATCTCTGCTGTCAGAGAGAGAGAGGAGAAGAGCGAGAGGTGGGGGGAAAGAGAGAGAAAGAGATAGAGAGAGTGCGAGAGAGAGAGAGACATAGAGCGATGGAGACAGTGAGCGCACCATCATTAGAGTTGATTAATGATGGTGCTTAGCTAAACTATAACATTTGATTGGTTTGTTGTACTGATTGATTTACTTGTCCACACCTGCTCTCCATATCCTGATGTCATTTCCTGTTGGTGACCTGAAAATCAATGTTCAAGTGTCACAAGTGCAAGTGTTTCTCAAACTAACTGAAGGGAGGAATTACCCTGTGATCTGTTGCATGATGGGCAGATGATTGGTTCAGGTAAATATTATTACTTCTTATGACAGCACTTGAATACTGTATCTCCTTGCAGCCATGATGGTAATTTTTCATCACAGTTCAGGTTGCAATCAGCCATATTTGTCATTTCAAATAATTGAAGTGTGTTTAAAAACAAATACTTGATGTTTGATTTACAAAAGATTACTGACTTATGCCACCCTTATCAGAGACAAATTACATGGTTCACTCACACTCTGGTATTGTTCCTCTTCAAACTTTTGTTCCCCATGATCACTTATCCTTCCCTTCTTTAACCATCCTCCTGTTTCTGATCCTGTCCACTATCTACAAAGAGAGAGAGAGAGAGAGAGCGAGAGAGACAAAGGAGAGAGAGAGTGCTTTAGAGAGAGAGAAAAAAAGAGAAAGGAGTCTTGCCTTGTCAGGATCCTCCTTAAATAATTCAAATGTAATACTTGATTAATCAAGCATAATGCCTCACATGTTATTTTTTGGAGAGGGTCTATTCAGCTCTGTGTTTAACAAAATTGAGTTGAGGACGAGAATGAGTGGCCAGGCGAGCCTTAGCCTCTTTTTTGTCTTTCTGCATGGTTAATAGATTCAAGACATTACAATCCATCACTTATTGATTTAATGCTAGGTAGCATCAGTGGGGAGTATGTCCTGGATAAAGGTACTCACAGGGCTGGAGGTCTATCTGCCGTGTATTAATTAGATAGAAGAAGAACAGGGTTTCTGTGTCCCAGACTCACAAAGTTACAATACGATAACAAACAATGTATGTGTGTGTGTGTGTGTGTTTGTGTGGGATGGCCATCCTACATTAAATATCAGCATAATAGTATGAGCAGATCATTCAAATCTATGGTTAACCTATTGGGAGTTTAACTTCAGTTTGTTGGTAGTCTGCTCAACCCTTCTGGCGATGTTGGAATGAAAACTTCAACTACAGAGAACAGTTAGCAGCCCTTTGCATTTACTGAGAAATTACATTACATTACAAAATAGGAAGTTGAACTACTTTCTTTGTTAATATTTCTGAAGAATGATGTGCTTGGAGGTCCTGGATGATACAGGCAAGCTCTTAGTGAAAGGAATTCTATAGGTCGTTATCAATAAAACATCACAATAAGGTGCAGAGTGTTTGATTTGCCTTCTGGGGGTCAAGGAGAGCCCCAGCTCTGCTGAAACCATTGACAACTTCATGCCGTTTTCAAGGGGTTGTTAAATAAATGTTAGAACTATTTGGTTTTAATATCATCACTTTGAAGAGCATAGTCAGAACTACACAGTTTGGATTATTCCACATTTAGCTCTATCAGAGTTAAACAACAAGTAACTGCATGTTTTTCATGATCAGTAAACATCAACTGATCATGTCATTTCAGATACGTGAGGAAAGCCTCACAATATCGCTCAATATTGGTCACCATTAGTTAGATATTTGAGTGATATAAAATATAAGTGAACTATACCTGACAAGTATGAGAGGTTTAGGTTAATTTCCCATCCTTTGTGGGCGCTGTCTGTCAAGCAGCAGAAGGGAACATTTGTCGATGTTCTGTTAGCTGATAATGTTTACTTTGCAAGCTACAGCGTGGAAACTTAAAACATAGCGGTAAGTAGACCGAATGTGTTTTTTTCTCCAACTAATGGAGGTCTACCTAGCAAAGTTAGATAACATTATAACCTTTTCAAAATAGTTTTTAAGAGTGTTTAATCACGATTGCTGGTGACATACATGGTAGACTTGATTGATGGATCACATCAAATTGGCCACCTAATGTTAGCTAATGACTGATGACATCAATATGGCTTGTTCACAAGCTAACTTTCAGGGGATAAACTAGATGGCTATATCCAAAAATTGTTTGATTTGCTTGCCATCTACAGTACCTGTCAAAAGTTTGGACACTCATACTCATTCAAGGGTTTTTCTTTATTTTTACTATTTTCTAAAATGTAGAAAAATAGTGAAGACATCAAAACTATGAAATAACACATATGGAATCATATAGTAACCAAAAAAGTGTTAAACAAATCTAAATATATATTACATTTTAGTAGCCACCCATTGCCTTGATGACAGCTCTGCACACTCTTGGACTTCTCTCAACCATCTTCATGAGGAATGATTTTACAACAGTCTTGAAGGAGTTCCCACATATGCTGAGCAATTGTTGGCTGCTTTTCCTTCACTCTGCTGTCCAACTCATCCCAAACCATCTCAATTTGGTTGAGGTCGGGTGATTGTGGAGGCCAGGTCATCTGATGCAGCACTCCATCACTCTCCTTGGTCAAATAGCCCTTACCCAGCCTGGAGGTGTGTTTTGGGTCATTGTCCTGTTGGAAAACAAATGATAGTACCACGAAGCGCAAACCAGATGGGATGGCGTATCACTGCAGAATTCTGTGGTAGCCATGCTGGTTAAGTGTGCCTTAAATTCTAAATAAATCACAGACAGTGTCACCAGCAAAGCACTCCCACGCCATCACACCTCCTCCTCCATGCTCTATGGACTCATCAGACCAATGGACAGATTTCCACCGCTCTAATGTCCATTGCTTGTGTTTCTTGGCCCAAGCAAGTTTCTTCTTCTTATTGGTGTCCTTTAGTAGTGGTTTCTTTGCAGCAATTCGACCATGAAGGCCTGATTCACGCAGTCTCCTCTGAACAGCTGATGTTGAGATGTGTCTGTTACTTGAACTCTGTGAAGAATTTATTTGGGCTGCAATTTCTGAGGCTGTTAACTCTAATGAACTTATCATCTGCAGCAGAGGTAACTATGGTTCTTCATTTCCTGTGGCGATCCTCATGAAAGCCAGTTTCATCATAGCGCTTGATGGTTTTTGCTACTGCACTTTAACTTAGGGCTAGGGGGCAGTGTTTGGAAGTTCGGATGAATGACGTGCCCAAAGTAAACTGCCTGTTACTCAGGCCCAGAAAACACTCTGAAGTTTCTAAAACCATTAAAATAATGTCTGTGAGTATAACAGAACTGATATGGCAGGCAACAACCCAAGGAAAATCCACCCGGAAAATGTTTTTTTTGAGGTCACAGTCCATTTAAATGCTTGTCTATGGGATATACAAATACATAGCTCCCAGATTGTAGTTCCTATGGCTTCCACTAGATGTCAACAGTCTTTAGAAAGGGTTTCAGGCTTGTTTTTTGAAAAATTACCGAGTAGTTGTAGTTTTTCCAAGGTGTCTCTCATTAGAAATGTAGTCTTGTTGAGCGTGAATGAGGTGTGCGCTCTTCGTTATTTATCTTCCCTATTGAACATACTATTCTCCGTCTTAAATTTTATCGTTTATTTAGATATTAGAGTACCTGAGGATTAATTAGAAACATTGTTTGACTTTTTTGGGCGAACTTTACTCGTAACCTTTTTGATTAGTTTGTATGCATGTTGAACGAGTGGATTACTGATTCAAGTGCGCCAACTAAACTGACATTTTTTGGATATAAAGAAGGACTTTATCGAACAAAATGACCTTTTGTTGTGTAGCTGGGACCCTTGGGATTACAAACAGAGGAAGATCTTCAAAGGTAAGGGATATATTTTATCGCTATTTGTTACTTTTGTGACCAGCCTGTGCTGGTTTGGAGAAGTATTTTGGTGTGGGGCGCAATTTTGTAATCTGAATTTGGCGTGCTCCAGCTTCACCGGATGTTGTTGATTTTGATCACATTAAAGGGAACTGTGCTCTAAGGGGATACTTTCGAAGTTCTTGACATTTCCCGTATTGACTGACCTTCATGTCTCAAAGTAATGATGGATTGTCGTTTCTCTTTGCTTATTTGAGCTGTCCTTACCATAATATGGACTTGGTCTTTTACCAAAGACGGCTATCTTCTGTATACCACCCCTACCTTGTCACAACAAAAATTGTCTCAAACGCATTGAGAAGGAAAGAAATTCCACAAATGAACTTTTAACAAGGCACACCTGTTATTTGAAATGCATTCCAGGTGACTACCTCATGTAGCTGGTTGAGAGAATGCCAAGAGTGTGCAAAGCTGTCATCAAGGCAAAGGGTGGCTACTTTGAATAACCTCAAATATAAAATATACTTTGATTTGATTTACACTTTATTGATTGCTACGTGAGTCCATATGTGTTATTTCATAGTTTTGATGTTTTCACTGTTATTTTACAATGTAGAAAATAGCAAAAATGAAGAAAAAACATTGAATGAGTGCAAACTTTTGACTGGTACTGTATAGTGGTGATGACAGTAGTCGGAATGAACTTTGCCATAATGAGGACTTGCCAATGTTAAGCTCTTTCCAAAAGTCTTAACCCTGATGAAGCAAGCTAAATTACACGTATTGTTTGCTTAGCTAGCTAGCTACATGCCAAATGGATCGACTACCCTCACGTATCTGAAAAGACATGATCATTTGATCGTTACTGATCATGGAAAAACATGCAGTTACTTGCTGTATAACTCTGATAGAGCTACATTTGGAATAATCTGAACTGTGTAGTTCTTCAAGAGGTGATGATATAAAAACCAAAAAGTTACAACATTTATTTAACAACCCCTTGAAAACAGCACGTAGTTGTCAATGGTTTTAGCGGAGCTGGGGGTCTCCTCGCCCCTCAGCACCGTATTGTGACGTTTTATGGATAACGACCTATACAATACAATACACTACAACACAATACAATACACTACAATACAGTACAACACAATGGTTTGTACTTAAACTTCTCTGAGTCCTGTCTTCTGGGCTCATTATCAGTCTGTGCCTGACATCCTACGCTATCACCCACAACCATCGCCCAGTGTGAGTGACTCTCCCACTGCCTGATGACAGTCTCACTGTGAAATAGAGGACATATAGATCATTTTACAGCCTGAGAGGCTCTGGCAGCTCTGGCCTGTGTTTGCTTGGCTTTATGTTTCCACACTATACTGTATATTTGGAGAGCTGCAATTGTGAAGTGGAGAAAATGAAATCTCCTGTGAGCTGTGAGTCCTAAAGAATAGTCGTGTTTGCTTTGGGCGTTCATCTCCTGCCCTCCAATCACAAACTTCGTTTTCTGATCATTACATCCCTTCCTCTATCCTCCTTCTATCTACACCCCTCTCGCCTCCTTCCCCCATTCCCTAGAGCCATATAGCACCCTTTAAAAAGATGTCACTAGAAGAAGATAAAAACACCACCATAGATTATTAAAGGATTCTTAAAGGACTGATTACTGACTAAGCTCTGACCTCCTCTAAACTGAAGAGGAGAGTAGAGAGAAGAGAATAGGAGAGTCCACCACTAGCTCACACCTAGTCCATTAAAACCCTAAGCCATCTCCATAATTAAAGCGTTTTATTTGAACAATTCCCCATTAGAAGCTCGGGGAGTGGAGAAAGGGATAATGTGAGATTGGAAGTGACAGCAACATTCTCCACAGTGGCCTGGGTGCATTTAAACACACGCTGACTCATTAAAAATATATCTACTTTTGTAGCGACATCCCAGCTTAACAAAGCAACTCATCTCCACACAGTGGCGGCTGAACATGTGCTCGGACACATGCAAAGAAGTACTCGCTCGCAAGCACATACACACACGCAAAGATATACTTGCATGTACACTGGCAGACACGCACGCAACACAACACACATGCACAAACGCACGCATGCACACACACACACACACACATACACTCACACACCACTACCATACCAGAGAGTAAAGTACCCAGTTCAACTTGAAGCTCAGTTGGTAGAGCATGGGGCTTGCAACTCCAGGATTGTGGGTTTGATTCCAGTATGAAAAAGTATTTACACATTTTACTCACTCAATACTGTAAGTCACTCTGGATAAGGGTGTATGCTAAATGATTAAAATGTACCTACACATTTTATTCATGAGGTGATGTGGGATTGCAGTCAATTTCTCAGCTACTGTATAGTTACAGTAAAAGCCCATTAATGCTTGTTCCGATGGAGAGTGTGATGCAATTGCGGAGCCTCCGAAGACATGCAGAGGCCAAATCAATCTCTGTGCCATGCGCCTCTTCAATTTTGTAAGAATGTGGAGGACTCCGTATAGCTCCAAATTGACATGATTGGTTGACGGTAGGTGGGGGCGGGAGGTCCTGTATAAACACAAAATCCCTTCCTTGGCAACTTCCTTCACAATAGCTCTGCTCTGCGAAACGCAAAACGTATGGTTGCTCTGACTTCTGCGGAGGCTGCATCGCAGTAAATGTTGTAAGGCCGCTGCAGAAGTTGGAATTTTAGGCATCTTGAATCATTCATATTGTAAAATAAAATGATGTTTAACTCAGCTTAGTGTCCACTGTTCCACCATGCATATTATCAATAGTGGTGACTAGTGCCCTGAGGAAATTAAAGGGCAGTCATGTGACATGACCAACGTTTTCTCTCAAAGACATCTACATTCTCTCTCTTGACACATCTATAAAGAACACTAAAAAAGAAACAGCATTCTCTACGATGATGGAATGGTCATCAGATGACCTGGTCATACTTGACTTGAATGGAATGAGTACAGATTCAGTCTAGCTCTAGCAGATACTTGTCAGTATTAACCTTATAGAACTGGAATATATTCCTGTTGTCATACCGGGACTCGATATGAGACATATGGCCATATAAAACACACAGAGATCTGGTGACACCATGATAGTATACTGTACCAAGTAGTTTGAATTTCGATGGGTAATGAGTCTGGCTGTGAGTCCTCCTCTCCTCACATCACAGGCAGGCAGCAGGACCCGGCTGTACTTACTCAAATTAATCGGCTGCCATAAGCAGTCGAGCAAATCAAGCCAGAGTGAATCAAATTGATCCTGTGTCCTTCACATGTAATTTAGATTTTTTTTAAAGAAGGAAAATAGACTTTAGGTGATGGTAATAGTTCTGCTCCTGCCCCATAAAAGATCAATCCATAGGCTTTAGCCTTTCCAGGTCAATTAACCATAACACCATTTACGTTACAGACTCATTGTCTTCAGCCCTCACAAACCAGGTTGTCATATTATCCATATGCCCCTAGAAACCAGGTTGTGTCATATTATCAGTATGTCCTTAGAAACCAGATTGTCAAATGATCAGTATGTCTTTAGAAACCAGGTTTTGTCATATTATCAGTATGCCCTTAGAAACCAGGTTATGTCATATGATCAGTATGTCTTTAGAAACCAGGTTGTGTCATATTATCAGTTGCCCTTAGAAACCAGGTTGTGTCATATTATCCGTATGTCTTTAGAAACCAGGTTGTGTCATATTATCAGTATGCCCTTAGAAACCAGGTTGTGTCATATTATCCGTATGTCTTTAGAAACCAGGTTGTGTCATATTATCAGTATGCCCTTAGAAACCAGGTTGTGACATATTATCAGTATGTCTTTAGAAACCAGGTTGTGTCATATTATCCGTATGTCTTTAGAAACCAGGTTTTGTCATATTATCAGTATGCCCTTAGAAACCAGGTTATGTCATATTATCAGTAAGTCTTTAGAAACCAGGTTGTGTCATATTATCAGTTGCCCTTAGAAACCAGGTTGTGTCATATTATCCGTATGTCTTTAGAAACCAGGTTGTGTCATATTATCAGTATGCCCTTAGAAACCAGGTTGTGTCATATTATCCGTATGTCTTTAGAAACCAGGTTGTGTCATATTATCAGTATGCCCTTAGAAACCAGGTTGTGACATATTATCAGTATGTCTTTAGAAACCAGGTTGTGTCATATTATCAGTATGTCTTTAGAAACCAGGTTTTGTCATATTATCAGTATGCCCTTAGAAACCAGGTTATGTCATATGATCAGTATGTCTTTAGAAACCAGGTTGTGTCATATTATCAGTTGCCCTTTGTCACGCCCTGCCCATAGAGAGCTTTTATTCTCTATGTTGGTTAGGTCGGGGTGTGACTAAGGGTGGGTTATCTAGGTGAATTATATTTCTATGTTGGCCTAGTATGGTTCCCAATCAGAGGCAGCTGTTTATCATTGTCTCTGATTGGGGATCATATTTAGGTAGCCATTTTCCCATCGTGCTTTGTGGGATCTTGTCTATGTATAGTTGCCTGTGAGCATATTTATAGCTTCACGTTTCATTTGTTCATTTTGTTGTTTTTGTTCTTTAAGTTTTCTATTCCAAAATAAAGGATGGAAACATACCACGCTGCATCTTGGTCTGATCATTTCAACGAACGTGACACCCTAAGAAACCAGATTATGTCATATTATCAGTATGTTATGGTTTAGTGGGACATGTTCAATAAGGAACCGCCACACACAACTCATCTAATGAGAGGTTCTCAAGGGAACCTCATCATAAAGCAACCACTTACCGTTCCATTGCATTCCTAAAGGATTACTGTGTAAACTGTCTATTTA
Organism: Salvelinus namaycush; assembly: GCF_016432855.1. Taxonomy (NCBI): domain Eukaryota; kingdom Metazoa; phylum Chordata; class Actinopteri; order Salmoniformes; family Salmonidae; genus Salvelinus; species Salvelinus namaycush. Next base: position 20,706,374 of record NC_052343.1, read on the forward strand.
AGACGTACAGTCCGACAAAGGATACACATTCATTCAGTCACCATTACTATGGTCTGTTTCGATAAATGTCTGGAAAGACACCTGTATGACTCCATGGTAACTTTTCACTCACAGAGACTGTTTACCCTTCAGTCTGCTAACAGATACTTTCCACAGTCAATCTGGACTGTGTTAATATCTCCCAAGAGCACCACTTTATATCACTTTACCTTTCTAGCTAGTACAGCTACTTGTGTGACTGACACCACAAGACTATGTTAAGCTGCTGAGCTAAAGCCTTCACATAACCCGCATGCAGGTCTTCAGGTCTCAGGGAAATCATACAGTATGCAGCTTCTGTGACTATGTAAGCCTGCTGAGATATCGTCGCTGTCGAATGAAAACCTCTTATATCCAAAACAGAGCTTTTCATCCAACAGCGCCTATATGCAGATATAGGTCTGTGGTAGTAGGAGGGAGTAGAGCTGTGCAGTAGCAGCAGGGTGAAAGGACCCTCTCTGTGATCAGGGGAGGTATCCACCAAGTGTCTCAGAGTAGAAAATTGGTCGAAAGTGCTGAGAATAGAGACATTTTACTCCTACTCTTTTGGGTAAAAGTAAAAGTAAGCCTCTTTAGTCATAAGAGTTCCACCTAGTTGACAGCTATTTAGGAGACTTCATGAGCTGTCCTAACCAGTTAAGAGTTACCAGAAGGTGTCTTGATAATAGAAAAAGGCAGCGAGTCAGTTCCTGCACCAGACAGGCAACTGCTTTGGAGTTGAAAGAATGTTTTGATATTTTTATATGATCAACCCTTAAATAATCTAGATCTACATGCAACAGTATCTCTTTTGACAATGATTTTGACAATGATTTCACAAGGCCTATTTCACATGACATGCCTAAATATTTAGGCACCACTAGGCTAATAAATAATCACATATTTAGATTTAGATTATTTCATTAACCTATCATGTTATCCATTTGGAGCGCAATATCACGTTGTTAAAAAATATGCATAAATTGGACATGCCTATAAGTGGGGCAATTGAAAGCATCTACGGCCTATGTTAACTTTGATTGGGTTCGGTTAAAATGATAGATCTTTCAAACGTTTTATGCAACATTATCGGCAAGTGACAATGCCTACGGTGCCAAAGCAATTTAAAGTTGTTGAACGGGAGTGATGTGTGTGTTGATATAACGGTAGTGCTATAAAATCACATCATTCAAAATATCATAATTGGGTTAAAAGGTGCGTGCTATTGAGTTCACAGCTGGCAATGCCTTATTCACGATTGGTTATTCCCCATTGTTTGCATCTTGGTCAAGGAGCGTCATCACTAGCTTTCTGTCACGCCCTGACCATAGATTGCTTTGTATGTTTCTATGTTTTGTTTGGTCAGGGTGTGATGTGGGTGGGCATTCTATGTTGTTTTGTCTAGGTTGTCTATTTCTGTGTTTGGCCTAGTATGGTTCCCAATCAGAGGCAGGTGTCAGTCGTTGTCTCTGATTGGGAGCCATATTTAGGTAGCCTGTTTTCCTTTGGGTTTTGTGGGTGGTTGTTTCCTGTGTTAGTGTTTTCACCATACGGGACTGTTTCGGGTTTTTTCAGTATTTTGCACTTTGTTATTTTGTATTGTTTAGTGTTCAGTTTTATAATATAATTAAAATGGACACTTACCACGCTGCGCATTGGTCCTCCGATCCTTCCTACTACTCCTCGTCAGACAAAGAGGACGAAACCCATTACACTTTCCTTTGTGGTACCTCAAACTGTCATGAATACCAGCTGAGAGAAATTTGGGGAGTTGATTTTACTCCTGGCTCAGAGTTTGTCTAAGTAGTGTCTTAACATCATATTAAATCCTACACTAAGCCGGACATTTTTGTTGCCTTAAAACAGGTCTTAACAGGATTCCTAGGAATTTTTGAGACGCTTCTGGCCCCCTCCTAGCCCGCTCTTAGCCCCCTCCTGGCCCTCTACTAGCCCCATCTTAGTCCCCCCCTAGTCCCCTCCTGGATCTTTCCTAGCCCCATCCTAGCCCCATCCTAGCCTCCTCCTAGCCCCCTCCTAGCCCCCAGCTACCCCCTGCCGCATAGCCTTCACTTGTACTGAGCTCTGTGGGTCATCATGTATGTTCCCACAGGCAGGGGCTATAGAGATGTCAACAATAGAGAGCACATCAATGGAGCAGAGAAACGTTGGCCTATTAAAAAACGTCAGTATTTCTGGACATAAACCTGCGAATGAAAGGCAGGAAAAAACACTCTCAAAGTAACTAATTATTTCACAACCTGTTGGCGGTGCTTCAATACATGACAACTACTTCTGTATAAAAACACAAAGAGCAGCTATCAACACATTGGTTCTTATTATGTTGCATTCACAAAGCAGACTCTTCAGATGCTGACGGATGGACATGAACATTCAAAGATTCCTGTACAAAAGGCATTCAACAGACCTTCAATGATAACAGATTGGTGCTTCTGACTGCCTGCATACACACCATCCCTCTCTTCTCTCTCCTGCATTAGAATCCTTTGTGGCTCCTGGGACTGGCTTGCCTTTATAAAACATTTATATCAGAGGACACCGCGCAACCGCAAGTGTGTAAAATGCTTACGAGGGAAGTTGCCGGTCACTGGAGGAACACAATGCCTCATGGAGGACGGTGTTCCCAATTAATTGACTTTAATGCACTGTAATGTGGTGTGTTCCTCGCCCACTCTTCATAATTGCATCGTGCCAAACACCCAGCCACCGTACAGTCAATTAAAACATAATACAAATTGAGTTAAGCAGCTTCCGCTTTCTCTCTCTGTGAATCGTTTTTTTTTCTCTCCAAGCAACGAACAATTATATAAGGGCACAAGGCGAGACCCAAATACAGACACAGGAGACAGATGGTTGAGCTCCAATATTTATTAAACCAAAAGGGGTAGGCAAAAGGCAGGTCGGGGACAGGCGAGAGTTCATTAACCAGGTCAGAGTCCAAACAATACTGGGCGACAGGCAGGCTCGAGGTCAGGGCCGAAAGAATGGTTAGGCAGGCGGGTTCGGTGTCAGGACAGGCAAGGGTCAATACCAGGAAGGCTAGGAAAAAACAGAGACTGGGGAAAAATAGGAGCTAGGAGAAACGCTGGTTGACTTGGCAAAACAAGACAAACTGGCACAGGGAGACAGGAAACACAGGGATAAATACACCAGGGAATAATGGGGAGGTGGGTGGAGACAATCACAAAGACAGGTGAAACAGATCAGGGCGTGACAAATTAAGTGCCAAAGAGAAAACAGACAATGGTAATTCATGAGCCGACAGTCTTAAACCTTTTCTCAATAGGGGGGCGCTATTTTAATTTTGTAAAAAATCGTGCCCAAATTAAACTGCCTCGTACTCAATTCTTGCTCGTACAATATGCACATTAGTATTACTATTGGATAGAAAACACTCTCTAGTTTCTAAAACCGTTTGAATTATATCTGTGAGTAAAACAGAACTCATTTTGCAGCAAACTTCCTGTCAGGAACTGAAAAATCTGAAATCGAGGGCTCTGTTCCAGGGCCTTCCTATTAATTTGCCTGAAATCTATGGATCTACATGCACTGCATACGCCTTCCACTAGATGTCAACAGTCAGTGAGAGGTGGAATGGGGTGTATAGCTTGATCTGAGGCCGAACAAGAGCTTTTGGAATGAAGTGACTGGAAAATTCATTGTCTTGGAAGGCGCGAGAAGGAACCCCACATTGCGTTCTGAAAAGCTTTCGGTATAGACGTTAGATATCTCCGGCTCTGATTTTATTTGATATATGTGACAAATACATCATAAAGTAGTTATTTTAAACCGAGTTATATCAGTTTATTGAAGGTTTATTGCGGAATTTTCTGAATTTTCTTTTCTTTGCGTTATGTGATGTTGGGCACGTTTGCGCCACATGGCTAGCTTTGGTTGCTAATTCGACAGGAGAAGAGGACATTCTACAACCAAACAACGATTATTCTGGACAAAGGACTCCTTGTACAACATTCTGATGGAAGCTCATCAAAAGTAGGAACCATTTATGATGTTATTTCGTATTTCTGTTGAAAATGTTTAGTCATATTTTCCGCCCTTATTTTGGGCACTGTCTCGCTATAACGTAAGCTGTATGTCGTACTAAAGTTATTTAAAAAAATCTAACACAGCGGTTGCATTAAGAACTAGTGTATCTTTCATTTGCTCTACAACATGTATTTTTTAGTAAAGTTTATGATGAGTTATTTGATTAGATTAGGTGACTCTCCAAGATTTCTCCTGAGAATTTTGTGCATTTTGACTACGTATTCACATTGTAAAACCACGATTTGTACTGCTAAATATGCACATTTTCGAACAAAACATATATGTATTGTGTAATATGATGTTATAGGACTGTCATCTGATGAAGTTTGTCAAGGTTAGTGAATAAATTTATATCTTTTGCTGTTTTTTTCGCTGTCGCTACCTTTGCGGTGAATGAATGCGGTTGTGTGGTTGGCTATTGTAGTAAGCTAATATAATGCTATATTGTGTTTTCGCTGTAAAACACTTAAAAAATCTGAAATATTGGCTGTATTCACAAGATGTTTGTCTTTCATTTGCTGTACACTATGTATTTTTGATAAATGTTTTATGATGAGTAGTTAGGTATTTCACGTTGCTCTCTGTAGTTATTCTAGCTGCTTTGGTGATATTTGTGATTGTAGCTGCAATGTAAAACTATGATTTATACCTGAAATATGCAAATTTTTCGAACAAAACATAGATTTATTGTATAACATGTTATAAGACTGTCATCTGATGAAGTTGTTTCTTGGTTAGTGACTAATTATATCTTTATTTGGTCGAATTTGTGATAGCTACATATGCGGTAAAAAAATGGTGAAAATATGTGGTTGAGTCTTTTGCTATCGTGGTTAGCTAATAGAAATACATATTGTGTTTTCGCTGTAAAACATTTTAAAAATCGGAAATGATGGGTGGATTCACAAGATGTGTATCTTTCATTTGGTGTCTTGGACTTGTGATTTCATGATATTTATATGCTAGTATTTACTTGTGGCGCTATGCTAGGCTATGCTAGTCAGCTTTTTTACTGATGAGGATGCTCCCGGATCCGGGATTGTGACCAGGTAGAAGTTAAGCTGCCTCATGCTGCAGTCAAATACATGTTCTCACGTTTAATGGTGTTTTCTATCTTTTGAGAGATGTTGGTTGAGTGTGTCCCTGCAGGCCACAGGGAACCCTCTAGAGACATCACCAGGCAGCGAAGGGTGTCTCTTCTCTCCAGTTGAGATGTCTCTGTATATTGTCTATGTAACACCACAAGTAATATATGTAATAAACCCACACTCATATGCAGGGAGTCCACATAATGTCCTCTACTGTAATTGTTCTGTAGTATTATCTCTAGGCCTGTGATTGAGTGTGGCAGTAAAAAGCCACTGAGAGAGATGTGGAAGGCATGTGGAATGATTACCAGCGGCCTCAGATAGGGCTGGGTAATTTCCCTCGCCACCCGCCGCTGCCATTCCCACCATCGTTTGTCAGCTGCCACTGACTCTGGTGGTAGCAATTGTGCCAACAGCAGTCAATCACGACGCTTATGAATCCAAGCAGCAGTTAATCGCCCTGGTTAGCACTTTGTGTCACCAGTTAATCCCTACGCTATAGGGATCTGAGCAGCAGTCAACCAGCAGTCAATTGCTAGGTTTATGAATCTGAACCAGCAGTCAATGGCTGTGTTGGTGATTTGTTATAGACACATCTGGTGGATCCAGCTGGTAGCATGAATACTATACTGGCAGGAACACTGCAGTCCAAGAGAGATGAATAACACCAGTTTAGTTTAGCATCAACACAAATCCAAGGAGATCAAATCCTTCACACTGCTCTGTTTGTGATAAAATACATCCTCACAGCTAGCCATATTTGAGCTTTTACTGTTTTGATCTAAGTCAATACAAATACTGCAGAAAATTATTTTATTATAAAAAGTGAATGTGTGATTTTTTTAATGAATATATTTTCAGAAATAGTGTCTCCCTGTTGAACATATGAATATATAATTACCACAATAAGGAAGCCCAGTAAGATTTACTCAACATTTTAGATTGACTGATCACATCTAAATTGTCTGATCAAATTCCCAATCCTGCCTGTATACGTCATCAGTGGAGTCATCTCTGATCGACTCTAAAGGTGGTGTGATTTTTAAGTGAGGTTAATGATGGAGAAATTGGAAGGTTGAGGCGATGTGTACAGGCGGCTCTCCCTCAGATTCCTCTTCCCCTCTCTCCCACATACCTCTTTTCCGCCTCCCCCTGCCTCTTCCGTCTCCCTCCGCTTCCCCCACCTTCCTCTCACACTGCAGGCTCCGTGAGACTCTCACTAGACTCACTGGGTCTCCTCTATCTTCTCTCCCCCATACGACCTGTTCCCTCTCCTCCACCTCCCCCTGGCTCTCCCTCTGCCTCCCACAGTGAGACTCCCACTTTCCTGGCTGGGTCTCCCCTCTCCTCTCCCCCTTTGGGGAGGTCTGACTGGGGCTAAATGGATTCCGCTCTGCCGCTCTCTTATCATAACTGTCTGCCATTCTGTCAGTGCAGAGCCAAACCGCAAATGCAATTCCCCCACCCCATGGTAGGCCGACTGAGCACCAAGGCATCTGTTACAGTTAATAAAGTCCTGACCCAAATTTAACACGGCCCCTGTGTGATGCTCACCGGGGTCCAGGTGGACCAGGCAACCAGGGAGAGAGGGTTTCTGCTGTTTATAGGTCGGTCATGGCTGTTTAGATGGGTTTACTGTACAGTATGTGGCTGTATATACTGTATCTGAAATAGAGGCAGAACTGCATGTATAGTTATAGGTAGGAGGAAGCCTATTCCTAATGGTGGACGAATCAGTTGGGTTATTATTATTCTAATGGACTTTATTTGTATAATTTTCATTGAACATTATTTAGGTATCATACATTCAGTCTCAGATACAAATGCCTCATCCACATATCAAAACAAATTACTAATATCTCAGAAACTTTTATGGATTAGGACACTTTTCGATTCTTACTCATATGGAGCCCCATCTAAAATGTTGTGGACACACCTGAGAATGTGTACAGAACTATAGGTTTGAGGAGAAAAAAAAGGTTTTCGCAACCTTTTAACCACAAATGTGCGCAGTGGCCCACATTTTGCATACTTGATGCACATGTGCTTTGCAAAGTTGCAGAACGGTTTGCAGCATGGAGAAGATCATTTTTGCCCTGTTCGATCAAAGCTATATGTCACGTGTGCTCCCTCTCCGGCCTCTAGGTCACCAGGCTGCTCATTGTGGCGCAAACCTGTTACCATGTTACGTGCACCTGCACGTCATCAGACTCACCTGGACTCTATCACTTCCCTGATTACCTTCCCTATATATGTCACTCCCTTTGGTTTCTTCCCCAGGCGTCATTGTTCCTGTTTCTGTGTCATGTCTGTGTGTTGGTCGTGGTTTCTTGTTTTGTATTATGTTACGTTTATTTATTAAAACACTCGCTCCCTGAACATGCTTCCCGACTCTCAGCGCACATCGTTACACTATATTAGAACAGATGAAAGTTATTCTCCTAATTTGTTTCTATTCTTCTGTCACTCGTCTCTAGCAACATCAATACATTGAACTGGTTGTTCCCATGTAGAGTACTGATTTCAAATCACTAGCTTGCCCTGCATGTTTGCATGCTAAATTAATATTAATTTTGCACCCTATTCTGTTGGCTGGTTTCGTGAAAACCCAAGTGTAGTAATGGTGAATTGTCTCTGTGTCATTCTTACCTGAGACAAATTTCCAGTCCTTCAGCCAGTATCTTCTCGTCTCTAACTACACAAAAGTCATATAAGGAGAGGTGAATACTCTAAGTCAAGTCAACTACTGAACTACCCCCCCACCCCCAAGATAAATAATTAGTAACATCGCAGGACCCAATAGGTCTGTATTCCCGTTTGATATAAACCACAATCACCCAGAATCCTGATCTCTAGATTCATCCCACATCAGATCCAGCCCTGAGGAGAGAAAGGAGACAATGGAGAGAAATAGAAGAATAAAGGAAGAGAGAAGAGGCCAAAGAAGGGACTCCAATCTCCATTGTAGATTTACTTATGTGTCAGATCTTTATGTGGTCGAAATGGAAAAGAGAATTGGGCCGTGTTTACAGCCCCATAAACCTTTCTTTTAAACCCAAGGACTTGGCCACCCTGAAAGTGTGTCTCAGCCTCCATAAAGCTAAGGCTAACGCTGTCTTTTAAATCTGATGAAACATTTATCGATTCTTTTTAGATCTTGTTTTATTTGCGCCTCCCAACCTTACCAATTTCCATCTAATTGGCTGAGAGAGCAAGCTGGTCTCAGAGCATTTCGTACTATTCTGTACATCTGTATTAATTTGTGGTGGTCCATTACCCATTTCGTATGATATGTTATGAATTACAATTATTATTATATGTTATACATTTTTAAAATGTACAATATGTTACGAAATTGCAAAAAGTATGATATTTTACAAAATCTAGCTAGGTGCCTAGGTGCTAATGTTAGCTAGTTCCCTAATGCTAACTAGGCTAGGTATTAGGGTTAGGGGTTAGGTGTTAGGGTTAAGTTTAGGAGTTAGGTAAAGGTTTAAGGTTAGGGTTAGGGTTAGGGTTAGGGGAAGGGTTAGCTAACATGCTAAGTAGTTGCAAAGTAGCTAAAAAGCAGTAAGTAGTTGAATGTTGATAATTAGCTAAAATGCTAAAGTTCGTGATGAGATTCAAAAGCGCAACATTTGGGTTGCTAGATGTTTACGTTATACTCCCACCCATCCACCCTGACCAACCACCCTCCTTTCGTTGTTGCCTTAAGTAACCATCTGAATATGCAACCATACCAAACATAACATATCATACTAAATGGAGTGTCTCGGATTTACATACAGAACAATATGAAATGTTCTGAGACCAGGTTGGAGAAAGAGAGTGTAGCTAAGGAGCGAGGTGATATGGGTCCTCCTTCAAGACATTTTAATTAATGAAATGGATTTCTCTCGCATTTCCTGCATAGATTTCCCATGATTTTGAGTTCACAAAATTAGTCTGGTCCCCCTGAGAAACAGGATGACCCCCATGACTCCTGACCTTTGACCCTGTCGTCCGCTGTGTCACGCCCTGACCTTAGAGAGACTTTTTTTGTCTCTATTTGGTTTGGTCAGGGTGTGATTTGGGGTGGGCATTCTATCTTTTGTTTTCTATGATTTTGTGTTTCTATGTTTTGGCCGGGTATGGTTCTCAATCAGGGACAGCTGTCTATCGTTGTCTCTGATTGGGAACCATACTTAGGTAGCCCTTTTTCCCTCCTTTCGTTGTGGGTAGTTAACTTTGTTTGTGGCACTAATGCCCTGTAAGCTTCACGGTTGTTTTTTGTTTGTTGTTTTGTTGGCGACATTTTGAAATAAAAAGGAAAATGTACACTCACTACGCTGCACCTTGGTCTTCTTCCAGCAACGGCCGTGACACTCTGTTTAGAACCTCATAGAAGAACCGATTCCCAGATCAATGTGGATCTGTCAAATCGTTATTGTTGCCCAGGCGCAGTGTTGTATTCCTGATTTATAGATAATTAGAGGAATTTCAAGAACACTCATAGATGTTTTATCACTATTAGTCAAAAGGTCATTGAGAAGTTCAACTCTCTTGAGGGGAAATAGGGTAAAACCTCACATCCACTTTTTTGATGGGGTCACAAATAAGGACGTGATGAGTGAAAAATGACATAATTAAGATTTTATTGATGTAGCATTGCTGGTGTAAATCCTTATTGAGATGTTTATATACGTATGGCAAAGCTTCACCGGCTACTGAGATATGGCAACCCTGACAATGATTTTTCATCATATAAGTGACCTAATGGATTGAGAGGCTGTTGAGATGTCTAGCCATTGTATGCTGCTTTACATTGATCATTTTCCTTATTACTCTTTCTTAGCTGCCTAATTCTGTTAACTATAACATGTCTTGTTTATTTCTAGTCATTATGCTAACAACAGGGTAATTCCAAATGAACTGAATAATATGTTTCAGGAAGGATGATTAGGACATTAATTGTTATGCTACTTTCAAAATAAAGAAGAACCAATTTCCAGGATGTGATTATGCCTGGTTTCTTAATAGACAGTTTTAATGACCCTGGCCTTGGTTTATTTTGGCAAGGCCCACAACATGACTGCATAATAGACCATGACAAATCACAGAGAATGCCTGTTCTGTTTAAAGGGAATGCAACTTCAAAATGACTTAATGGCCTCTATGTAATATCAAAATAATATGTTTGTGTCCCAAATGCCCTTTGGGTCTTTGTCAAAAGTAGTGCAATACATAAAGAATAGTGCCTCAATTGGGATTAAAACACTATATATTTAAGGTATATACTGTATATATTAAACATTTAAAAGCTATATATCTATTAGCTATAGTGATGAACAATTCTAACAACATGAATGTCAAATGCAAACATCTATTCAGCCTCCAGAAATATATGTAATATATATAAACTAACTGTCCAAAGTTTTAGAACACTTACTCATTCCAGAGTTTTTCTTAATTTTTTACTATTTTCTACATTGTAGAATAATAGTGAAGACATCAAAACTATGAAATAACACATACTGTTTGGAATCATGTAGTAACCAAAAAAGTGTGAAACAAATCAAAATATGTTTTATATTTGAGATTCTTCAAATGGCCACCCTTTGCCTTGATAACAGCTTTGCACACTCTTGGCATTCTCTCAACCAGCTACATGAGGTAGTGACCTGGAATGCATTTCAATTAACAGGTGTGTCTTGTTAAAAGTTAATTGGTGGAATTTCTTTCCTTCTCAATGCGTTTGAGACAATCAGTTGTGTTGTGACAAGTTAGGGGTGGTATTCAGAAGACAGCCCTCTTTGGTAAAATACCAAGTCCATATTATGGCAAGAACAGATCAAATAAGCAAAGAAAAACAACAATCCATCATTACTTTAAGACATGAAGGTCAGTCAATACGAAAAATGTCAAGAACTTTGACAGTTTCTTAAAGTGCAGTCCCAAAAACCTTCAAGCGCTATGATGAAACTGGCACATCTCAACATCCACTGTTCAGAGGAGACTGTGTGAATCAGGCCTTCATGGTCGAATTGCTGCAAAGAAACGACTTCTAAAGGACACCAATAAGAAGAGACTTGCTTGGGCCAAGCAATGGACATTAGACCGGTGGAAATTTGTCCTTTGGTCTGGAGTCCAAATTGGAGATTTTTGGTTCCAAAGGCCGTGTCTTTGTGAGAGGCAGAGTAGTTAAATAAAGGTTAAATAAAAAAAATAATTAAAGTAATAAAGCGGAACAGATGATCTCCCCATGTGTGGTTCCCACCGTGAAGCAAGGAGGAGGTGTGGGGGTGCTTTGCTGGTGACACTGTCTGTGATTTATTTATAATTCAAGGCACACTTAACCAGCATGGCTACCACAGCATTCTGCAGCGATACGCAATCCCACCTGGGATGGGCTTAGTGTGACTATCATTTGTTTTTTAACAGAACAATGACCCAACACACCGCCAGGCTGTGTAAGGGCTATTTGACCAAGAAGGAAGAAGGAGAGTGATGGAGTGCTGCATCAGCTGCCCTGGCCGCCACAATCATCCGACCTCAACCCAATTCAGATGGTTTGGGATGAGTTGGACAGCAGAGTGAAGGAAAATCAGCATATGTGGGAACTCCTTCAAGACTGTTGGAAAATCATCCTTAATGAAGCTGGTTGAGAGAATGCCAAGAGTGTGCAAAGCTGTCATCTAGGCAAAGGGTGGCTACTTTGAAGAATCTCAAATATAAAATATATATTTAGATTTGTATATTTAGATTTGTTTAAGACTTATTTTGGTTACTACATGATACCATGTGTTATTTCATAGTTTTGATGTCTTCACTATTATTCTACAGTGTAGAAAATAGTGCAAATAAAGAAAAACCCTTGAATGAGTAGGTGTGTCTAAACTTTTGACTGGCACTGTATATGGAAGCATTGTCAAGCTTATTTCTGTTCTGTGAGCCCATTGCATCTGGTCTCTCAGCTCTCATCTCAAACACCCTCATGGGGTTGAATGCTGAAGCGAAAACCTCAATGATCATGAATAGAGGTCACTGGGGATATTTTAAGCTGGGGGAGAGAGAGAGAAATAGAAATAAAAATAAAAATAGAGAAAGAGATTGGTGCTTACAGGCACTGAACCCCCTGTGGTGACCATTATCCCTCCTGTGCTGAATAAAGATTTACCAAATGGTTGAGAGCTCAATTGACCATAGCTGTGATCTCCAAAGTATGTTAGGCAGACTAAGTCATGTGAGACCCTATGAGCTTTTATTTCATGTACACTGCACATATGGCTGGATGGTTGGTTTGATGTTTGGTTGGTATGCACACAGTTCTGTACAAGGTTAAGAGTAACGTACTATAGGTCCTATTTCACCCTGGTGAAAACATGGTATTGTATCGAGCCATTGAACGGCACAGACCTGGTATTGTCAGGGTAACAGTGTAGGTACAGATATGTTGTAGGCTATAGCAAGTAGCGAGTGAGGTAAGCAGTGATGAGAAGGCACAGGTCTGTAAACTGATGAAAAGTGTTACGTTAATATTACAAAAGTAGACATATGTCTTCTTTCTGCATGTCAGGATAAATAAACAGAGCTACATTATCACAACACACTACAAAACACACACACAATCTTCACCTACACACACTCCAAGCAGGCTGCAAGGCCAAAGTGGGAAGTGGGAAGTTCTGGGGGAAAATCAGAGCATATCCCTTGCTGATCTGTGCCATAATGAAATACGACAAGTGATTTATGTTGAGCATTAATGATGTTCTGGGAGGCAATTTGTTACAGTGAGGATGCACAGACGTTGGCCCTGTTCATAATTGAATCACACACACAATAATGAATCGCACACTTTGTCTGCACAGCCTGTTTGTCTTTGTTACAGCCTGATGTTGTTTTTATATGAATAAATCATCTCACATAATACACAGGAAAATTGTAGCTGTGATGAAAACCATATTTCATATACACTACCAGTCAAAAGTTTTAGAACACCTACTCATTCAAGGGTTTTTCTTTATTTTTACAATGTAGGATAATAGTGAAGACATCAAAACTATGAAATAACACATATGGAATCATGTAGTAACCAAAAAGTGTTAAACAAATCAAAATATATTTGAGATTCTTCGAAGTAGCGACCTTTTGCCTTGATGACAACTTTGCACACTCTTGGCATTCTCTCAAACAGCTTCACCTGGAATGCTTTTCCAACAGTCTTAAAGGAGTTCCCACATATGCTGAGCACGTGTTGGCTGCTTTTCCTTCACTCTGCGTTCGAATTTATCCCAAGCCATCTCAATTGGGTTGAGGTCGGGTGATTGTGGAGGCCAGGTCATCTGGTGCAGCACTCCATCACTCTCCTTCATGGTCAAATAGCCCTTACACAGCCTGGAGGTGTGTTTTGGTTCATTGTCCTGTTGAAAAACAAAGGATAGTTCCACTAAGCGCAAACCAGATGAGATGGCGTATCGCTGCAGAATGCTGTGGTAGCCATACTGGTTAAGTGTGCCTTGAATACTAAATAAATCACAGACAGTGTCACCAGCAAAGCACCCCCACACCATCACACCTCCTTCTCCATGCATCACGGGGGGAACCACACATGCGGAGATATTCCGTTCACCTACTCTGCGTCTCACAAAGACACGGCGGTTGGAACCAAACATCTCAAATTTGGACTCATCAGATCAAAGGACAGATTTCCACCGGTCTCATGTCCATTGCTTGTGTTTCTTGGCCCAAGCAAGTCTCTTCTTCTAATTGGTGTCCTTAAGTAGTCGTTTCTTTGCAGCAATTCGACCATGAAGGCCTGATTCATGCAGTCTCCTCTGAACAGTTGATGTTGAGATGTGCCTGTTACTTGAACTCTGTGAAGCATTTGTTTGGGCTGCAATTCTGAGGCTGTTAAATCTAATGAACTTATCCTCTGCAGCAGAGGTAACTATGGGTCTTCCTTTCTTGTGGCGGTCGTCATGAGAGACAGTTTCATCATTGCGCTTGAGGGTTTTTGCGACTGCACTTGAAGAAACTTTCAAAGTTCTTGAAATCTTCCGGATTGACTGACCTTCATGTCTTAAATAATGATGGATTGTCGTTTCTCTTAGCTTGTTTGAGCTGTTCTTGCCATTATATGGACTTGGTCTTTTACCAAATAGAGCTAACTTCTGTATACCACCCCTACCTTGTCACAACACAACTGATTGTCTCAAAGGCATTAAGAAGGAAAGAAATTCCACAAATTTAACAAGGCACAACTGTTAATTGAAATGCATTCCAGGTGACTACCTCATGTAGCTGGTTGAGAGAATGCCAAGAGTGTGCAAAGGGTGGCTACTTTGAAGTATCTCAAATATAAAATATATTTAGATTTGTTTAACACTTTTTGGGTTATTACATGATTCCATATGTGTTATTTCATAGTTTTGATGTCTTCACTATTATTCTACATAATAGTGTAGAATCATACATTCTAAAAAATAAAGAAAACTCTGGAATGAGTAGGTGTGTCCAAACTTTTGACTGATACTGTAAGTTTTCTCCCTGAAACAATTATTTATATTTTAGTGTTGAACTTTGCTTTTTGAGAGGCATACTTAATGGTCATAATCCTCTGAGGCATATCAGACTTATAAATGATGTTTTTTTAACCACTATCACCACCATGCACTACTACGTGTATACTGTACCATGCTCTAGCCCATGCTGGACATCACAGCATTATGTCCAGTGTCATTGTATTGATTACATTGCATCCAATAGAACAGTAGAGTACTTGAAGAGAGAAACACACAGACAGATTCTCAGTAAGATGTTGTTACCACTTGAGGCTTCTGTTTGCCATGTTTCTATTGGTTCTTGATATGATTACCCAGCTCTGTCATAAATGACTGCTCTTTCTTCAAATACTACATTAATTAATAACACTGTTTAATTAAGATATGATTTATTCAATGGGTGGCTTGGTGACTATTTTATTCAGTGGCGTGCCACTCACTTTCCTGCAACATTGTAATTAGATAATGTATTCAATTCCCTTCAGAGACATCAGAAGAGGGTCGATGAAGCACACGCACACGCGCACGAGCACGCGCACACACGCACACGCACACACACGCACACACACACACACACACACAGTGGATGGTACGGGCGCATTGGATGGGTAGTATCAGTTAATGATTGACTACACATGGCAGTAGTTTTTACTCATGGTGCTTGAAGTCTGATGATGGTAGTGGAAGTAGCCCTGCTATGCTGTCAGTATCCTCAGGGATGGACTGTGAATGAATGTCCCATCATTTTTCTGCTGCACGGGCAGGAAATCTCATAAAAAATGACATATGAATTATTATTGCATCTTTAATGTGTCACTTATATTATCAATCTGAAGGCTGTCTGTCCACTCCCCATCACCACTCACACTGGAGAGGTCTCCCTCCACACAACTCTACCAACCAATTACATGCAACTCTCGTCTCTACACGTTGATGCTCTTATGACATTTTATGATCTCTCTCTCTCTCTCTCTCTCTCTGCCCCCCCTTTTCTCTCCCTTGATCCCTCTTCCCTCTCTTGTTTATTCCCTCTCTTTCTCCCTCACCCTCTCCTCCTCTCCATCTCCTTTCGGTCGGTGTTGGAGACATACATCTTTATTAAAATAGATGGCAGTGTTGGTTCAGGGGTGTGAGAGTCTCTCTGTCTTGCGATGTGTGCTAGCTGCTTATTCCCAGCTGCTGTTGACTTATGTGTGGCTGTCTAGTAATAAGGATGAATAATAGCCTGCTGTGATGAGGACTGTGGTCCACGTCACCAGTCACAGGCAGGGTGGGAAGAAGGGACGGCATGCAAGGAGGGGGAGGGTGGAGGGGCACCCAGACCAGTAAAGGAGCTGGAGATGGAGTGGTCTGAGTGGAGAGGGTAGTCAGTGAGGCAGTAGGCTATGGAACAGAGTGGACCAGGGGAGAGGATACAACTGTACATAGATGAACTGGTACATCCACACACACACACATATGCATGGACTGTCAGTTAGTTAGTCTTACTAATTAGCTAATTCGCTTACAGGAAGTGTCCAGTTACTAATGCTTTATAAGACATTTTATATTTAAGACATTTCTTAATTCTTTTCTTAAAATTTTTGGGATTTGTGTGTCTTGTTTTGTATTGTTAGGTATTACTACAATGTTGGAGCTTTAAACATAAGCATTTTGCTGCACCTGCGATAACATCTGCAAAATATGAGTGCTGTGAGGGCTGATGTACGTAGGTAGTTCTGTTCAGCAGTATATCTGAGTCAGTTCCAGGTCTCTAATTACTTACTGGAGGCTTTAGATCACGATAATTAACCCTGTTCTACGTTTCTCCCAGAAGGTGCTGTGACTTCTACCTTTATTAGTTCTCCCTCTGAAGCATAAAGGCGCAAACTCTTCTAACCTCTGGAGAATTGGCTGTTTAATTCAACCAAATTGATGTTTGGTTCTCTGTCTGGTTTCTTGCCCCTCACCTCGCTTTGTGCCTACTTTGATCATTTTTATCAAAGCAACACGCTGTAGAGAGAAATGAGTCAAACCATTTTACCAGTGTCAGTGGGATGGATTCTCTGAATGGAAGCGCTGTGAAGAGACACAGTGAGAGGCTGATGACTCCATCCACTAATGAATACAGCCATCTGGTTTGGTTTCAACTCTCTGTCGCAGGAGGAAAAGACAGTAATTGTGCCTGGGTCATACTTTCACCCACATCTCACCCTCGGGCCAAAAGGCATTGCTAACACAATGTGCCAGAAGTAGCGTACAAATAGTATAAAGTTCATAAAGTGAGGAATGCGTCAGGCAGTTTTTTGATAAATTATTTCTGACAAATATGACATCTCTACTTCAGAAATTTTGACAGTGTACCAAATAATTTTCACAAGGGGCGAAATCATCTTGCCAGAAGAGATATTATGTTAATTACAGTTATGTTATTTCCCCTTTGGAGGTGAGGGCAGAAACTGACAGGAGAAAGAGGACACATTTTGTTCTCTGGGGCTCGTAGAGATGATGTCATTGTCTAGTGTAGGACTTATGGCTGTCTTCACAACATCAATTTGATTCATAAATCGATATATTCAAATGCATGAAATCTATTTTTCAGATTAAAAATCTGCTCACTAATTATTTGCAATGCTGCAATGATCCTGCAAGGAGACTTGCACAAAGGAGGGAACTACAGTAACTTGTTGGCATAGCAAGTTAACATATGACACCTGGCTACTGAAATATACAGTGTTAGATCTGATGTGACCTTGTCTTTGCTCTCCTACTGTATGAATGATGGTAAGGCTAAGCAAAACCTGCCTGCATTCAATTTAAACACGCATTTTTTATTAAATGTAAACTCAACATGGTCCTCTCAACTGTTGTGAAGAAGGCATGGCAATGCCTCTTCTCCCTCATTTTTTGGCATGGCCCCTCAGATCCTCAGGAACTTTTACAGCTGCATTGAGAGCATTCTGACTGGTTGTATCACCGTCTGGTATGGCATCTGAACCGTCCGCGACTGGAAGGCCCTACAAAGAGTTATGTGGACGGCCCAACCCATCACTGGGGGCGAGCTTCAAGCCATCCTGGACGTACATGCCAGACGGTGTCTGAGAAAGGCACGAAAAATTGCCAAAGACTCCAGCCACCCGTAACATGGACTGTTCTCCATGCTCCTGTCCAGCAAGCAGTACCGGTGCATTAAGGCTCAGACAAAGAATCCTAAACAGCTTCTATCCCCTGGCCATAAGAATTAAATGGCTAACAACTACTTATCTCCTTCTCCCACAGACTATCCACACTGACTCTGCCCATCCAGTGGTCTCTACTTACTCAGACACATATTTATTACTCCACTATGCTGCTGTTCATTGATTATTGATTGCCATTACCGTTAGTATTTATCTATTTATCCTGCTACTGGTCACTATTACAGATGTTTACATGTACACTGTAAAAATGAAGTCCTTTGTAACATTAAAAGTAGTGACAACTGAGCTGCTCCCAACTTAAAGGAGATGAAACATTAACTTTGCTGGAGTATTGAATCACATGGTTCTGAGGGTATTGGGACTGACAGGAATGTGTTGTAACACCACATAATCAAGAGTTGTGCAACACCTTGCCCGGAGACTGGGAGACCTAACCTGGAAAAGCTTGAAAACACTATAATGGTGATTCGAATCCTGCCTAGTGCAGAATTGCATCCCTTCTTCTGGAGTTTCCAAATAATGTAAATGGAAGTCCCTCCTCTTATTGTGTATTCCCTGCTCTTATATGCTGCGTTTATAAACTCCTCATCTGTAATTCCAACAGAAAAAATGTAAAGTATTATGCACAAACACAATAAATGTTTTTGGGTGTAAAAATACAAATTAATATGTTTGTTCAGGTTAATAACTAATGAGTACAAATTGATCAATGATTCAAAATGTACTGGCACTGACCTGTATATACAGTTGAAGTCGGAGGTTTACATACACCTTAGCCAAATACATTTAACTCAGTTTTTCACAATTCCTGACATTTCATCCTAGTAAAAAATCCATGTCTTAGGTCAGTTAGGATCACCACTTTATTTTAAGAATGTGAAATGTCAGAATAATAGTAGAGAATGATTTATATCAGCTTTTATTTCTTTCATCACATGGACACTGTGTTATCTAACTGTAATGGAGTGCGTAACTGGCTGCAGGGAAGTCAGGCGCAGGAGAGCAGAAATGGGTAGCAAACGGAGCCCTTTATTGAGGCGAACAAAACACGGCACTCAGAAAACGAAACACACACGGGTTACAATAACCCGGCGCAAACCAGCCTGGAGTACACATACCTTTACACATAACACTTCCACACACAGACATGGGGGGAAACAGAGAGTTATATGCAAGACGAGTAATGAGGGAATGCAAAGCAGGTGTGCGGGAAACCAAGACAAAACAAATGGAAAATGAAAGGTGGATCGGCGATGGCTAGAAGACCGGTGACGTCGCCCGCCGAACAAACAAGGAGAGGGACCGACCTCGGCGGAAGTCGTGACACTAACCTCCAGATGAGCTTCAATGCCATACAACTCTCCTTCCGTGGCCTCCAACTACTCTTAAATGCAAGTAAAACTAAATGCATGCTCTTCAACCGATCGCTGCTCGCACCTGCCAGCCCGCCCAGCATCACTACTCTGGACGGTTCTGACTTAGAATATGTAAACTCTCCTTCCAGACTCACATTAAACATCTCCAATCCTAAATTAAATCTAGAATCGGATTCCTATTTCGCAACAAAGCATCCTTCACTCATGCTGCCAAACATACCCTCGGAAAACTGACCATCCTATCGATCCTCGACATCGTCGATGTCATTTACAAAATAGCCTCCAACACTCTACTCAACAAATTGGATGCAGTCTATCACAGTGCCATCCGCTTTGTCACCAAAGCCCCATATACTACCCACCACTCCTTTACGCTCTCATTGGCTAGCCCTCGCTTCATACCCCCAAAGCCAATTCTTCCTTTGGCCGCCTTTCCTTCCAGTTCTCTGCTGCCAATGACTGGAACAAACTGCAAAAATCATTGAAGCTGGAGACTCATATCTCCCTCACTAGCTTTAAGCACCAGCTGTCAGAACAGCTCACAGATCACTGCAACTGTACATAGCCCATCCAACTACCTCATCCCCATACTGTATTTATTTATTTATCTTGCTCCTTTGCACCCCAGTATCTCTACTTGCACATTCATCTTCTGCACATCTACCATTCCAGTGTTTAATTGTTGTATTGTAATTACTTTGCCACCATGGCCTATTTATTGCCTTACCTCCCTTATCCTACCTCATTTGCACACACTGTATATATACTTTTTCTACTGTATTATTGACTGTATGTTTGTTTATTCCATGTGTAACTCTGTGTTGTTGTATGTGTCGAACTGCTTTGCTTTAGCTTGGCCAGGTTGCAGTTGTAAATGAGAACTTACTCTCAACTAGCCTACCTGGTTAAATATTGACATTTCAAATATTAAAAAATTAAAAAATTCCCGGTGGCATTTGGTATCATTGCTTTTAAATTGTTTAACTTGGGTCAAACGTTTCGGGTAGCCTTCCACAAGCTTCCCACAATAAATTAGGTGAATTTTGGCCCATTTCTCCTGACAGAGCTGGTGTAACTGAGTCAGGTTTGTAGGCCTCCTGTCACGGTTTTCTAAAGTAGAACCCAGAAGCAGACCAGGACAAGGAGAGTAAGACGAAGGTGAGTATTTATTTACAAGTTTAAATGTAGTGATAGAAAAATCCAAGTGGCGGAGCGGGCAGCGGAGGTGAGTTGATGGGATTGAATAGGCAGATCCAAGGAAGTAACTGAAGTCACCGACGACCAGGTAGGGATGGGATGAGTGTTCCGGGTGAATGACTGTAGACAGAAAAAACGGAGGTGAGTTCAAGGCAAGCAAGACGTACAAAACAACAAAACAAACTCTATCAAACTGGAGGCTGATACGCTGGCACAACATACTGTTCATGGCTAACGATTCGGCAGGGAATGGATGTCAGGTCAGCGCTTATGAAGTGGAGGGGTGATGATCAGGACCAGGTGTGCAGATAGCTGATGGGATACAGGTGCGGGTACTCAGAGATCCTCCAACTAGCTACGTCGCCCGGCAACCAGACAGGGTGCGTTCCAGGACACCGGAAAACACACTCCAGAATGGAACACAGGCAAAAACAGACTCAGGAAGCGGGATTCGTGACAGTACCCCCCCTCCGATGAACGCCACCGGGCGTACTACCCAGGGCGCCAGGGTGAAGGCGGTAGAAGTCACGAAGCAGGTCAGCATCAAGGATCTGACGCCGAGGAATCCAACTCCTCTCCTCTGGACCATATCCTTCCCAATCCACGAGATACTGGAACCCTCGACCCCGCCGTCTGGAGTCCATGATGCGGCGCACCGTGTAGGCAGGACCACCTCCGATCATCCGAGGGGGAGGAGGACGAGGAGGAGGGGGCAACAGAGGACTGAGGAGAACCGGCTTGAGGCAGGAGACATGAAAGGTGGGGTGTACTCTAAGCGTTGCAGGCAACTTGAGTCGAACCACAACAGGATTAATGATTCTCTCCACCACAAACGGACCAATGAACTTCTGTGACAGTTTCTTCGACTCAGTCCGTAGAGGAAGATCCCGTGTAGCCAACCAAACCTTATCTCCGACGGTGTAAGCGGGAGCAGGAATACGGCGACGATTCGCCTGGATCTGATACCGGTCCGAAACTCTAAGGAGGGCCTTCCTGGCCCGATGCCAGGTCCGGTGGCAACGACGAATGTGGGCCTGGACAGAGGGAACCGAGAGATCCCTCTCCTGAGAAGGAAACAAGGGAGGTTGGTAACCATACAGGCACTGGAAGGGAGACATCCCAGTTGCAGATGAAGGGAGAGTATTATGGGCATACTCGACCCAGGGTAACTGAGAGGACCAAGAGGTGGGATCAGAGGAGACAAGACAGCGCAGCGTGGACTCCATCTTCTGGTTGGCTCTCTCCGCCTGACCATTAGATTGGGGGTGAAAACCAGATGTGAGACTGACTGTAGCTCCAATGGCCAAACAGAAGGATCTCCAGACAGCAGAGGTAAACTGAGGACCACGGTCAGAAACAGTGTCACTGGGCAATCCGTGAACCCTGAAAACCTCCCTAACAAGGATCTCGGACGTCTCAGTGGCAGATGGAAGCTTGGAGATGGGGACAAAGTGAGCGAACTTGCTGAATCTGTCCACAATGGTCAGAATGACCAGGGCCAGATGCGACCAAGGTCGCCGGGGAATAGGTAGGGGGTGAAGAAGCCCAGAGCTGGGCCGATTGGTACTCTTATTCTGCGCACAAACAGGACAAGCGGCAACAAACCTCCGGGTATCTTCTCCCATGGCAGGCCACCAAAATCGTCTGCGCAGTAGTCCGGGCAACGCCAGGGTGACAAGCTATCTTGCTGGCGTGGGACCACTGAAGGACATCAGAACGGACCGACTCAGGCACGAACAACCGACCGGGTGGACCGTTACCGGGACCGGGCTGCGTCCGAAGGGCCGTCATCACATCCTCCTCAATCCTCCATGTAACGGCTCCCACGACAAGGTTCTGGGGAATAATCGTCTCAGTCTTGGCCCCACTCTCCTCCGTCTTGGAGAACATCCGGGACAAGGCGTCCGCCTTGCCGTTCTTCGACCCAGGTCGGAACGTCAGGGAAAAATTGAAGCGTCCAAAAAACAAAGCCCACCTGGCCTGACGGGAGTTGAGACGTTTAGCCGATTGCACGTAAGCCAGATTCTTGTGGTCAGTCCAGACCACAAACGGTTGCTCCGCTCCCTCCAACCAGTGACGCCACTCCTCCAAGGCAAGCTTCACAGCGAGAAGCTCCCGGTTACCCACATCGTAGTTTCTCTCAGCTGGTGAAAGACGACAAGAGTAGAAAGCGCAGGGATGGAGTTTACCGTCAGTGGAGCTACGCTGGGACAGGATGGCGCCCACCCCCACATCAGATGCGTCCACCTCAACAACAAACTGACGGGAAGTGTCAGGTTGAGAGAGAATCGGGGCGTTGGTGAATCGGCTCTTCAAGTTCAGAAATGCTCGGTCTGCCTCAGGAGTCCAACAGAAAGTTCTGGTGCAAGACGTCAGAGCAGTTAAAGGGGCGGCCACCCGGCTGTAATCACGGATAAACCTCCGATAGAAGTTCGCAAATCCCAGGAATCTCTGGAGCTGCAATCTCGTACCGGGCCGGGCCCAATCCCGAACCGCCCGAACCTTCTCTTGGTCCATCTTGATCTCACCCCTGGAGATGATGTACCCGAGGAAGGACGTAGTGTGGGCGTGAAAATCACACTTCTCTGCCTTCACAAACAGACGGTTCTCCAATAACCGCTGCAGGACCTGCTTAACATGCTGGATGTGGCTGGAAAGCTCCTTGGAGAAAATAAGGATGTCATCCAGGTAAACGAACACAAACAGACCGATCATATCCCTCAGCACGTCATTCACCAAACTTTGGAACACTGCTGGAGCGTTGGAAAGTCCAAACGGCATCACCTGGTACTCGAAATGTCCCATAGGTGTATTGAACCCAGTCAACCACTCGTCCCCCTCTTTGATCCGAACCAGATGATACGCATTGCGTAGATCAAGCTTCGTAAACACAGTAGCACCCTGTAAAGAGTCGAAAGCGGAGCTCATCAAGGGCAGGGGGTACTTGTTCTTGACCGTAATATCATTCAACCCCCGATAATCAATACACGGTCGAAGAGAGCCATCCTTCTTACTCACAAAAAAAAATCCAGCTCCCAGGGGTGATGACGAGGGACGAATGAGACCTGCAGCAAGAGACTCCTTTATGTAGGTCTCCAGGGCTTCCCGCTCAGGTCGAGAGATACTGTATAACCGTCCCTTGGGAAAGGCAGCTCCAGGGAACAGATTAATCGCACAATCATAAGGTCGGTGGGGAGGAAGTGACTGAGCCTTCTGCTTACTGAACACCTCACCCAACTCGTGATATGTTTCAGGAACCAGGGACAAATCAGGAGGAGCAGACTCACTGACCCGACTGGGGACAGCATGAGAACAGGCAGTCCTGAGGCAGTTAGCATGGCACTCAATGCTCCAACTAGTTACCTTTCCAGTCACCCAATCGAATGAGGGATTGTGTTCTCTTAGCCAGGGGTATCCAAGAACCAGAGGAACATGGGGGGAAGGCAAAATGAAAAAAGAAATAACCTCTGAATGATTCCCCGACAACAACATCTTAACCGGTTCAGTCCTCATAGTGATCCGTGCCAGACTACTGCCGTTCAGAGTGGTTGCTTCAATGGCTTCCGGTAATTGCTCCTTGGAAAGCCCCAGCTGTTCCACTAAGTCGGCATCAATGAAGCTGTCATCGGCACCTGAATCGATGAAAGCGTTAATCGCTAAACTCTGATTCTTATTTATGAGGGTAGCAGGAAAACGAGGTCTGACAGGGCTCTTGAGAGGTTGAAACTGGCTCGCTAACAAACCTCCCAAACTTAACGAGCCGAGCAGTTTAACGGACGCTGAGGACAAACGGAGATGTAATGTCCCGAGCTACCACAGTAGAGGCAACTGTTGGTCTCACGTCTACGTTGGCGCTCGTCCTTAGTTAACCCGTGCCGCCCCACTTGCATAGGTTCAGGATCTGGCGGCAGGACTCGTCCACTAATCCCGTGTGAGGAAACATGATTAACACCTTCTGGTCCACCTCCTGACCCGAATGGTAACCGAGTAGCTGATTGATTGGACCGGACCCACTGCTTCTCCCTCCTTCTCTCTCGAACTCTGTTATCCACCCTAATAGATAATGCGACCAAACTGTCAAGGTCACAAGGCTCCGGATAGGAGATCAGCTCATCCTTGAGTTGCTCCGACAACCCCTGGTACAAAGCCGCTTGTAGTGCCTCCTCATTCCACCCACTCTCCACAGCCAATGTCCGGAACTCAATCACAAAGTCTGCCACGTGACGAGCTCCTTGGCGAAGAGAGAACAACCGCTTAGCTGCGTCCTTACCTCGGACTGGATGGTCAAAAAGCTTTCTCATCTCGGCCGTGAACTCCTGGTATGACGCCATGCAGGTGTCCTGTTGTTCCCAAACAGCTGAAGCCCATTCCAAAGCTCTACCACGCAGCAGTTCAATAACAAAAGCTATCCTAGCCTTGTCTGTGGCGTAAGAGTGGGGCTGCAGATCAAACACTAAACCACACTGCATAAGAAATGAACGGCATCTTCCCAAATCCCCTTCGTATTTATCAGACGTCGGTACCTTGGGCTCACGGAAGGAAACCGCGCCAGAAGCGGCAGGTGAGAGGGGAGAAACAGGCGGTGGAGAATCCGCTGCAAACTGAGCTGATCCTGGATACTCGTCAAGCTAGCAGAGAAGTTCTGGACTGAAATCGCTATCTCCTGTAGCGCCGTGCTGTGTTGTCCCAATATCTTCCCCTGATGGGTAATGGCATGGCGAACGGAGTCCAGGTCCGCTGGGTTCATTCCTGGCCGGATCGTTCTGTCACGGTTTTCTAAAGTAGAACCCAGAAGCAGACCAGGACAAGGAGAGTAAGACGAAGGTGAGTATTTATTTACAAGTTTAAATGTAGTGATAGAAAAATCCAAGTGGCGGAGCGGGCAGCGGAGGTGAGTTGATGGGATTGAATAGGCAGATCCAAGGAAGTAACTGAAGTCACCGACGACCAGGTAGGGATGGGATGAGTGTTCCGGGTGACTGACTGTAGACAGAAAAAACGGAGGTGAGTTCAAGGCAAGCAAGACGTACAAAACAACAAAACAAACTCTATCAAACTGGAGGCTGATACGCTGGCACAACATACTGTTCATGGCTAACGATCCGGCAGGGAATGGATGTCAGGTCAGCGCTTATGAAGTGGAGGGGTGATGATCAGGACCAGGTGTGCAGATAGTTGATGGGATACAGGTGCGGGTACTCAGAGATCCTCCAACTAGCTACGTCGCCCGGCAACCAGACAGGGTGCGTTCCAGGACACCGGAAAACACACTCCAGGACAGAACACAGGCAAAAACAGACTCAGGAAGCGGGATTCGTGACACCTCCTTTCTTGCACACGCTTTTTCAGTTCTGCCCACAAATGTTCTATAGGGTTGAGGTCAGGGCTTTGTGATGGCCACTCCAATACCTTGACTTTGTTGTCCTCAAGCCATTTTGCCACAACTTTGGAAGTATGCGTGGGTCATTGTCCATTTGGAAGACACATTTGCGACCAAGCTGTAACTTCCTGACTGATGTCTTGAGAGGTTGCTTCAGTATATCCACAGCATTTTCCTCCCTCATGATGCCATCTATTTTGTGAAGTGCATCAGTCCCTCCTGCAGCAAAGCACCCCCACAACATGATGCTGCCACCCCCGTGATTCACGGTTGGGATGGTGTTCTTCGGCTTGCAAGCATCCCCCTTTTTCCTCCAAACATAACGATGGTCATTATGGCCAAACAGTTCTAGTTCTGTTTCATCAGACCAGAGGACATTTCTCCAAAAAGTACGATCTTTGTCCCCATGTGCAGTTGCAAACCGTAGTCTGGCTTTTTTATGACGGTTTTGGAGCAGTGTCTTCTTCCTTGCTGAGCGGCCTTTCAGGTTATGTCAATTTATGACTTGTTTTACTGTGGATATAGATACTTTTTTACCTGTTTCCTCCAGCATCTTCACAAGGTCCTTTGCTGTTGTTCTGGGATTGATTTGCACTTTTCACACCAAGGTACGTTCATCTCTAGGAGACAGAACGCGTCTCCATCCTGAGCGGTATGACGGCTGCGTGGTCCCATGGTGCTTATACTTGCATACTTTTGTTTGTACAGATGAACGTGGTACCTTCAGACGTTTGGAAATTGCTCCCAAGGATGAACCAGACTTGTGGAGGTCTACAATTTATTTTATGAGGTCTTGGCTGATTTCTTTTGATTTTCCCATAATGTCAAACAAAGATGCACTGAGTTTGAAGGTATGGCCTTGAAATACATCCACAGGTACACCCCCAATTGACTCAAATTATGTCAATTAGCTCATAAGAAGCTTCTAAAGCCATGACATCCTTTTTGGGAATTTTCCAGAAAGGCACAGTCAACTTAGTGTATGTGAACTTCTGACCCACTGCAATTGTGATACAGTGAATTATAAGTGAAATAAGATGTCTGTAAACAAATGTTGGAAAAATTACTTGTGTCATGCACACAGTAGATGTCCTAACCGACTTGCCAAATCTATAGTTTGTTAAAACAAGACAATTGTGGAGTGGTTGAAAAACGAGTTTTAATGACTCCAACCTTGGTGTATCTAAACTTCCGACTCCAACTGTACTTGCATTCTCGTTTCTTTAACTGTCATCGTAGTTCTTGCGTGGTTTTTATTCTTACTTAAATTGTTTATTCTATTTTTTATTATTAGCAATATTAGTATTAGTATTATCACTGCATTGTTGGATTTTCAATGTGCTGTTTTACACCTGTTGTATCCTGTGCAAATGGAAAATAGACGTTGAAACTTGAAATCTGTTTGCCTTATCCTCAAGGTTTTATTATAGGAGTTGTTGAAGAAGGAGAGAAACCCCGCTCTTTTTGTGCAGGAATAAAGGGCTGACTTTTTGCAATCCCACTCCTCCAGACATAGTGGTGTACGAGCAACGAGCGTGTATGTGTGTGTGTGAACAGAGGAGCCCGTGCTAGGTGCTAGCCAAAGGATTTACAGTTCAGAAAAAAATGACAGGCTGCTTCAAAAGCGAGCAGCGAGCGGAGCCATTGTCAGAATGTAATTCCATTTCATGAATAAGCGCTTGACTGCTTACAGTGACAGCCTAGTCCTCATCATGTATCCAGAGGCATCATCTCGCCCCTAGCACCCAGCACTGACAGAATGTCATTTTCCTCTCCTCGTTCCAAAACAGAAACCAGGAGGTAACCAGGTTATATGTAACAACCGAAATGTGTACCTCCCTGACGGCTGTTCAAAAAATGTAAATGGGAGAGAATGAGAGAACTGAACTGAACCTCCTTTTTTTGGGCATTTGAAGGCGTTTTGGGTCTGAGTTGGTTGCAGTCATTGCTAGCTGCTGGTGAGAAAAACAGGTAGACCAGATATGAGGGTAAATGAACATCATATTATAGATCATTCAACAGGTGTATTTCAGTATTGCAAGTGTACTTATTGTTAGTGCAATATAAGTACAAGTATTGCAAGTGCACCTCAGAGAAAGAGATCAGCGAGTTTGAATGTGTGATTACTGCATTACTTCATAGGCAATAACACAAGAACACAGTTCAGTGATCTACAACCAAACTCCATCATAGTTATCGAGTTAAATAAAGGTTAAATAAAAATAAAATGAAACTAGTGCTTCTAATTTGTTTACCTGTTTCATTTCCCCCAAATGAATTAACACATATTGAGCTTGTGTGGACTGCAGTGTGGGGACACTTCTTACCTAGCTGCCTCTCATGTCCCTCCTCCTCCCTGCCTGTCTTTTCCCTAACTCCTGCTGGAAGCGTGGATCCACAGACACGGATGATGAGAACAGACGTGTTAATGTTCAGAGCGGAGGCGCAGGCTGGGCAGGACGTGGGGGTAATAGGGTGTGTGCCGGGGCCTTAACTGGCAGCGACAGCTAGCTCTTTTAAAGATGCGGTAAGATCCAGATCCATTATGCATAAGAAACCTGTGTTTCACGAGTAATGCTGCTACACACTACACACCACCACACACCACTGCACAACTCACTCTACAACTACATCGGACACGTTACACACTCCATCAGTCCCTGTGCTGTGTGTGTGTGTGTGTGTGTGTGTGTATGTGTGTATTAATTAAGTGATAATGCCCGAGAAGCCGGTGTTTGGAGGATATCTTGGTACGGGTGTTGTTAGGGTATATCCTCCAAACACCGGCTTCGAGGGCATTATCACATTTATACAACGGGTTACCAACATTTTCAAATAATGATTGACATATTTTCATATTTTTTTTTATTTTGATGAATTTATTCATACTCTTTCATCCTTCCACAAGATATAGTCCCGAAACAAATCTAGGGTTGCTACCCAAGCCGGCTGGTCGTTTGTTCTATTGGTTCGGTTGCCAGAGACGCGACCCAGTCGTTCGTTCTAAATGTTCCATTGCCATACTGGCTGGCAAGGTTCTTGTCCCTTGTTTGCTAGCTAGCCAACTATGGCTAACTTACAGTCACGTCAAACAGTGCAGATAGAATAACAACAGTAGCTGCATTTGTTTAAGCTGTTTTCTAGTGATATTTATTTGGATACATCCATAACAATGAGCTAACGAGGCACGATTTCGCCTGGTATAGAAAACGTGCTCTCTCGTTAGGACACTATTGTTCAGAGGAGCTAGCCAACAACACAGCTAACACAATCACTTCATAACTTCTGAAGCTGTAAAGACTGCAAACTAGTTGCACTTCGTTTAGTTTGACCTTTTTTAAATTTACATTTCTTTGTATATATCCATAAAAATTATGCCAGCTGATTCATGTTTTCGACTGGCTGAGAAACACTGCCTGCCTCTCTCTCTCGTCCCGACTCCCGACCCTTTCATTACTATGGGACAGTCTGAGATCGAATTTGAATATTGAAACAATGTTGCAAATCTCCTCTGTTATAAAAGAAATGTTACTCTAAAAGAATGTGAGATGTGAGATCATATCTAGATGCTTTTAATAGTCATAATCAAGTTTATAACTTCCCTGCCTAGGCTGATGAGACAGTGGCTTGCGCAGTCAGATGGAACATAGTAAATAGACATTTTAACATCATAGATTTAGCCAGTGGTGACTTGTGGATAGACAACGGCTGGAATGCGCTGTTAACCAATCTGCATTCAGGATTAGACCTACCCGTTGTATTAAGGGGATTGGAAACACTAGGATTTAGAACGCCAGCTAACTGTAACTGTAAATTGACATATTGGCATTGTTGCGTCGCTGGCAGGAGAGAACATTTTGGAAAAAATTGCTCAATTTACCAATAGTAGCTCCTAGTCTGAGAATGATAACAGAGGATGAAATAATGTTAGTTAGGCAGCCAATAAACCTACTGAGCCGTTCATGTTTGCGCCGATCATTGCCCCAGATCAAAGAGTTCGTTCTCGTTGCAGTAACACAGATATGCTGCCTCAAACACCTCAGTTAGAGGGTCGGTGTAGCGGTGACAATCTGGTGTGAGTGTGGATGCTGCCAAATAATGGCTCGATAGAACGAGTGTGTGCGATGTAGGGAAATGGTGGCGATACAGCACAAAATCCCAGCGGATGGTGGCTGTATTACATCCAGGTCAGAGGTTTCTTTCAGTCTGTCTGGATGGTGATGTATTACATCTAGTCAGAGGTTCCTGTCAGTCTGTCTGGATGGTGATGTATTACATCTAGTCAGAGGTTCCTGTCAGTCTGTCTGGATGGTGATGTATTACATCTAGTCAGAGGTTCCTGTCAGTCTGTCTGGATGGTGATGTATTACATCTAGTCAGAGGTTCCTGTCAGTCTGTCTGGATGGTGATGTATTACATCCAGTCAGAGGTTCCTGTCAGTCTGTCTGGATGGTAGCTGTATTACATCCAGGTCAGAGGTTCCTGTCAGTCTGTCTGGATGGTGATGTATTACATCCAGTCAGAGGTTCCTGTCAGTCTGTCTGGATGGTGATGTATTGGACGTGTCACTAATCCTTATGAAGGACTTCCTGGCAGAAGAGGTTACTCAACCAGTCAGCTGCCGGTATGCCAGTTAAATAATTGCTTAAATTTAGCTTGATTCTAAATTGTTTAAAGTTAACATCAGTAGTGGGTAGGTGCTCAATATATATAATAAGTACCTATGACGATGTTTATCAGAAGCGCTGTTTGGTGTGATGGTAATGCATTCCCCTTTTGATAAAACAATCGGAGTTCGAATTGCGGACAGCATCATGATTTATGAAATCTCATTCTAACCAATAATTGGACGTGCTCATTATAAATACATTATGATTTAGTTTCGGTATTAGACTTACTTTTCTTATGATTTCATTTGCAGAGCACACAGGCTGGCAGCTTATCGTCAGTTCACCCTATGGGCACAAGGGAGAATTGGACGAGGTGTACGGCGTGTCATCCCTGCGTGTGTTGTCTCTTCTACAAGGCGTGCATACCCAGAATCAAGTGGAATCTACATAGGGTTTGAGTTTAAATAAAACCAGTTAATTTAGTAAATCTAGCTTGCTGTCATTTTTTTCAAGACATAAGCCTAATGCTTGCACCTTGTGTAAAAATAGTATTAGTTAGCTTGTCCACTATAACAACAGGTTCAAGTGTAACCAGATAAACTTGCTTTGAAGATAAAACTACTTTCAACGGGCACTAACGCCGTGTCCCTGTTGCTAGAGTAGTGACGTCAACTAGCGTTGGCTGCCATCCATTTCAAAGGAATGGTAACTACACTGGGCAGCTAGTTGGCAGAGTCAAAGGAGACTTTAATAATATATGCCATTTAGCAGACGCCTTCATCCAAAGCGACCTGGCTACATGGTAGAGGAAACAGATCATACAGGATTACAAAAATACATAGTCAATTACAGGGTTATTAAGGTGTTTTAAAGTTGCAATGAAACAGGAAGAGGATTCACATGAAAGGCTTGTCAGTAACGAGCAAAGCTGCTACACACTACACACCACTGCACACAACTACACACTACACCTCTCGCTCTACAGCTCCATCTGACATCTGTGCTGTGTGTGTGTGTTAAAGTTAGGACAAGCCTCAAATGCCAAAGGTCACACTCCCTAATGATGTGTAAGACACAGCCACAAGTTAAAGAGCTCTGCAGATCAACAGGCAGCCTTGGATGTCTATGAGGGTCTGTATGCGCACACACACACACACACACACACACACACACACACACACACACACACACACACACACACACACACACACACACACACACACACACACACACACACACACACACACACACACACACCATCTAAAATCTTGAAGTCATATATGATCAGGTCAGTAACAGTCCCCCTGGTGCCTGCTGGTCAGTCTCACTCCCTCCCACTGAGGCCGTCTTAGGTCTGTGGACATCACCGTGACACTTTTAGTTAGCGGCGTGGCTTCACTTGCTCAACGCAGACGACAGGACAAAAGAGAATCTCCAGAGAGCAAACCTCTATCTCTGACCTTTAACACAAATAAAAACCCACATGAAAACACTTTTAGAATTCTGTAGTAAACTGTAGAATACTATACTAACCACTGCAGTATCCCCCGATCATGTGTCTTACTATAGAATGTTGCAGTATACTGTAGAATACTACAGTAAATACTACAGTATTATCTGCAAAATAACACTAGTAAATACTACAGTAATGTACGCAAAAATACCACAGTCCGCAAAAACACAACACTTTTTTAACTATAGTAAATACTACAGTATTTAATTTGCATATACCCTGCCTGTCATGCCCTGACCTTAGAGATCCTTTTTATGTCTCTATTTTGGTTTGGTCAGGGCGTGAGTTGGGGTGGGCATTCTATGTTTTGTGTTCTATGTTTTTTATTTCTGTGTGTTTGGCCGGGTGTGGTTCTCAATCAGAGGCAGCTGTCTATCGTTGTCTCTGATTGATAACCATACTTAGGTAGCCTTTTCCCACCTGTGTTTTGTGGGTAGTTGTTTTCTGTCTTTGTGTCTGTACCAGACAGGACTGTTTCGTTTCGTTTCATTCTCTTTGTTATTTTGTTTAGTGTTCTGTTTTTAATAAATTAACATGAACACTTACCACGCTGCGCTGCGCTTTGGTCCGACTACTCTTCTTCAGACGACGAAAACCGTTACATCTAGGGGAGGAATATGGGACTGGGGACCCTCGTTGGAGGCTCTGGACTGGAGGGTGTCGCTGGAGGCTCCGGACTGAAGGGCGACTCTGGAGGCTCCGGACAGGAGGGCGACTCTGGAGGCTCCGGACAGGAAGGCGAATCTGGAGGCTACGGATTGGAGGGCGTCGCTGGAGGGTCCAGACTGGTGGAAGACTCTGGAGGGAGGAGACGCAGAGACAGCCTGGTGCATGGGGCTGCCACAGGGCCCACCAGGCTGGGAAGACCTACAGGAGGCCTGGTGCATAGAGGAGGCACCGGATGAACCGGGCTGTGGGGGAGCACTGGAGCCCTGGTGCGCAGCCTTGGCATCACTCATCCAGGCTAAATGCCCACTTTAGCCCGGCCCCTCCAGAGTGCAGGCACAGGTCGAACCGGGCTGTGGGGGAGCACTGGAGATCTGGTGCTTACCACTCGCACCTCTCCATTTGGCTCAATGCCCACTTTAGCCCGGCACGGGCGGAGCGCAGGCATAGGACGATCTGAACAGTCCCAGCGCCCTGGAGACACAGTACGCAGATACCCTGGGCCGAAACGGCGCACCGGAGACCAAGCGCGCTGAGCTGGCACAATCCGCCCTGGCTGGATGCCCACTCTCGCATGGCACTTGCGGGGGGCTGGCATATAGCGCCCCGGGCTATGAGCGCGCACTGGAGACACCGTGCGCTTTACCGCATAACACGGTGCCTGACCAGTACCACGCTGCTTCCGGTAAGCACGGGGAGTTGGCTCAGGTCTATCGCCTGACTCCGCCAATCTCCCCGTGTGCCCCCGCCAAATATTTTTGGGGGGCTGCCTCTCGTGCCTGCTGTGCTGCCTTGCCTCATATTGCCGCCTCTCAGCTTTAGCTGCTTCCAGCTCCTTTTTCGGGCGGCGATATACCCCAGCCTGTCTCCAGGATCCCTTACCGTCCAATATCTCCTCCCATTCCAGGAGTCCTGAACCCTCTGCTCCTCCATACCACGCTGCTTGGTCCGTTGGTGGTGGGTAGTTCTGTAACGGCTTTCGTCGTCTGAAGAAGAGTAGTCAGACCAAAGCGCAGCGTGGTAAGTGTTCATGTTTTTTATTTACACTGAACACTAAACAAAATAACAAGAGAATAAATGAAACCGAAACAGTCATGTAAGGTGCAAAACACTAAACAGAAAATAACTACCCACAAAAACCATGTGGGAAAAAGCTACCTAAGTGTGGTTCTCAATCAGAGACAACGATAGACAGCTGCTTCTGATTGAGAACCACACCCGGCCAAACACAAAGAAATACAAAACATAGAAAAATTAACATAGAATGCCCACCCAAATCACACCCTGACCAAACCAAAATAGAGACATAAAAAGCTCTCTACGGTCAGGGCGTGACACTATATCACAAATTGTAACCTACAAACCTACTCGAATAGACCACATATTATATTCCCTACAGGTTATGAAAAAGAACAGAAGTTCTGAACTATCCATTCAGACCCCAATCCTACCTACTACATGTTATGGAAAATGTGCTCTTTTATACTGAACAAAAATATAAACGCATCATGCAACTATTTCAAAGATTTTGATGATTTGCAAATAAGGAAATTGAAATAAATGCATTTGGCCCTAATATATGGTTTTCACTTGACTGGGCAGGGGCGCAGCCATGGGTGGACCTGGAAGGGCATAGATCCACCCACTTGGGAGCCAGGCCCACACCCTGGGGAGCCAGGCCCAGCCAATCAGAATCCGTTTTACCCCTCAAAAGGTCTTTATTATCTTGACAAAGGATATAATGCTCACTAACAGGGATGTAAACAAAATTGTGCACAAAATGTGAGAGTAATGAGCTTTTTGTGCTTATGGAAGATAATTTCTGGGATCAGCTCATGAAACATGGGAACAGCACTTTACATGTTGCGTTTATATTTTTGTTCAGTGTAGTATTTCTCCAGTAGGTTTCCTGAAAGAGAAAGCCTCCACGTCTATGTCAAAGATAATAAAACAAAAACACTATAGTAAATACTACAGTAATGTCCACAAAATCGCTACAGTAAATACTAACGGTATACTACAGTCTGCAAACTCACTACAGTAAATACTAACGGTATACTACAGTCTGCAAACTCACTACAGTAAATACTAACGGTATACTACAGTCTGCAAACTCACTACAGTAAATACTAACAGTATTCTACAGTCTGAAAAATCGCTACAGTAAATACTAACAGTATACTACAATCTGCAAACTCACTACAGTAAATACTAACGGTATACTACAGTCTGCAAACTCACTACAGTAAATACTAACGGTATACTACAGTCTGCAAACTCACTACAGTAAATACTAACAGTATACTACAGTCTGCAAAATCACTACAGTAAATACTAACAGTATACTACAGTCTGCAAACTCACTACAGTAAATACTAACGGTATACTACAGTCTGCAAACTCACTACAGTAAATACTAACAGTATACTACAGTCTGAAAAATCACTACAGTAAATACTAACGGTATACTACAGTCTGCAAACTCACTACAGTAAATACTAACGGTATACTACATTCTGCAAAATCACTACAGTAAATACTAACAGTATACTACAGTCTGCAAAATCACTACAGTAAATACTAACAGTATACTACAGTCTGCAAACTCACTACAGTAAATACTAACGGTATACTACAGTCTGCAAACTCACTACAGTAAATACTAACGGTATACTACAGTCTGCAAACTCACTACAGTAAATACTAACGGTATACTACAGTCTGCAAAATCACTACAGTAAATACTAACGGTATACTACAGTCTGCAAACTCACTACAGTAAATACTAACAGTATACTACAGTCTGCAAACTCACTACAGTAAATACTAACGGTATACTACAGTCTGCAAACTCACTACAGTAAATACTAACAGTATACTACAGTCTGCAAAATCACTACAGTAAATACTAACAGTATACTACAGTCTGCAAAATCGCTACAGTAAATACTAACAGTATACTACAGTCTGAAAAATCACTACAGTAAATACTAACAGTATACTACAGTCTGCAAACTCACTACAGTAAATACTAACGGTATACTACAGTCTGCAAACTCACTACAGTAAATACTAACAGTATACTACAGTCTGCAAACTCACTACAGTAAATACTAACAGTATACTACAGTCTGCAAACTCACTACAGTAAATACTAACAGTATACTACAGTCTGCAAACTCACTACAGTAAATACTAACGGTATACTACAGTCTGCAAAATCACTACAGTAAATACTAACGGTATACTACAGTCTGCAAAATCGCTACAGTAAATACTAACGGTATACTACAGTCTGCAAAATCGCTACAGTAAATACTAACAGTATACTACAGTCTGAAAAATCACTACAGTAAATACTAACAGTATACTACAGTCTGCAAACTCACTACAGTAAATACTAACGGTATACTACAGTCTGCAAAATCACTACAGTAAATACTAACGGTATACTACAGTCTGCAAACTCACTACAGTAAATACTAACAGTATACTACAGTCTGCAAAATCGCTACAGTAAATACTAACGGTATACTACAGTCTGCAAAATCGCTACAGTAAATACTAACGGTATACTACAGTCTGAAAAATCACTACAGTAAATACTAACAGTATACTACAGTCTGCAAACTCACTACAGTAAATACTAACAGTATACTACAGTCTGCAAAATCACTACAGTAAATACTAACAGTATACTACAGTCTGCAAAATCGCTACAGTAAATACTAACAGTATACTACAGTCTGAAAAATCACTACAGTAAATACTAACAGTATACTACAGTCTGCAAAATCACTACAGTAAATACTAACAGTATACTACAGTCTGCAAACTCACTACAGTAAATACTAACGGTATACTACAGTCTGAAAAATCACTACAGTAAATACTAACAGTATACTACAGTCTGAAAAATCGCTACAGTAAATACTAACAGTATACTACAGTCTGCAAAATCGCTACAGTAAATACTAACGGTATACTACAGTCTGCAAAATCGCTACAGTAAATACTAA
The DNA here is from genome assembly GCF_016432855.1 of Salvelinus namaycush. NCBI lineage: Eukaryota > Metazoa > Chordata > Actinopteri > Salmoniformes > Salmonidae > Salvelinus > Salvelinus namaycush. The sequence continues at coordinate 20,743,024 of NC_052343.1, forward strand.
CGGTATACTACAGTCTGCAAAATCGCTACAGTAAATACTAACGGTATACTACAGTCTGCAAACTCACTACAGTAAATACTAACGGTATACTACAGTCTGCAAACTCACTACAGTAAATACTAACGGTATACTACAGTCTGCAAAATCGCTACAGTAAATACTAACAGTATACTACAGTCTGAAAAATCACTACAGTAAATACTAACAGTATACTACAGTCTGCAAACTCACTACAGTAAATACTAACGGTATACTACAGTCTGCAAACTCGCTACAGTAAATACTAACGGTATACTACAGTCTGCAAACTCACTACAGTAAATACTAACGGTATACTACAGTCTGCAAAATCGCTACAGTAAATACTAACGGTATACTACAGTCTGCAAACTCACTACAGTAAATACTAACGGTATACTACAGTCTGCAAACTCACTACAGTAAATACTAACGGTATACTACAGTCTGAAAAATCGCTACAGTAAATACTAACAGTATACTACAGTCTGCAAAATCGCTACAGTAAATACTAACGGTATACTACAGTCTGAAGAATCACTACAGTAAATACTACAGTATAGTACAATCCGCAAAAACACTACATTATTTACTATAATATATACAAAAGTTTTCTTTTAATACAGTATTTATACTATAGTTAACTGTAAATAGTACATTATACCACAGTAAAATACTACAGTATTCAATGTATTGGTTTTGTGGACTATAGTCTGAGTTGATCCTCTGCAATATCTGCATTCATTGTTCATCCTCCTGTTGATTTCAACTGATCTCTTTTAATCTAATTTCCTAAAATATTCATAATTCTCCTCTGACAGATCGGAGGGACGCAGTACCTGGGGCTCGCAATTCTGGGAAGCGTCCAGAGTATTATCGTTGTTTCATGACGGAGTGCCCGGGTTCCACAATTTGTCTATTGCCAGTTAGATAATGGGCTATTTTACTCGGGCCATGAATCTTTCATGTCGTTAAGATGTGTGATGGGGGTTTCTGGGACAGGCTGACTCCTGGGTTGGGGGTGAGGGTGGAGAGGGAGGGGAGGGACGGTTGCTCAGGCACAGACATGGTGTACATGATGGAAGCCCTACCTGTGATATTTCAGAATAGAGACATATAGTGCTGACACCACTGATGAGTACATACTACAGTATACGACCAGACAGTATAGGCTGGAACTATAATCAGTCTTTTAATAGACATGCTGACTGCAGGAAGGGCAGTACTGAGGCTATTGTTATACCTACTCCTCCAGTATCATTAATGTAGGAGACCATATTTGTCTTTCTCACAGGAGGGAGGATAGAGATGTGTGGTTTTAATGAGTGTTCCCTACCATTCAACTAGTACATTTCTGTCTTGATCACATGCCTTAGGCTCTGAATCCCATTTGCCAACATAGTGCACGCACGCACGCACACAAACACACACGCTCACACACACTGTTAGTGGGCTCATACATCACTGTTTATGGATTTGGATATGTGACATTTTGTTGCTCTTTAAGAAGCGAGGGATGGGTGGGTGTGAGAGATGGAAAGAGACAGGGGGAGACGGCCTGAGAGGAGTCAGGAAGCTTCTTGAGGAGAGGAGAGACATTTATCCATATGTCAGTGATAAGAGGCATCCTGTCAGAGCAGAGCGGCCCGCCCGTACACCCTGACACATAAACATCCTCCGTCGACTGTGTGCCCGACAGTTCACGTGCAGCGATCAATGCCAGCCCCTGAGTGGTGGAGAAATCATCGATAATAAGCATGGCCCGCTACTCTTTCATATTCCTTCTTGTATCTGTCAGGAGCTGATTTGCAGGCTGTGTTGGCTGTCTTATAAAGAGGCATGTGTGGCTGAGAAGAGGAAACAGACAGACAGGCAGACATCAGGGTAAATAGCTGCTTATTACTGATCCCCAGCCTGCACTCTCCTGTTTGCAATGCCATGTGAAAGCCGTAATGTGACTGCAGTGAATGTATATATAGTCCTAAAGAGACATACAGTAACAATAACCTGCTAGCGAAGACACAAACAAACACAATTTAACTTTCTGTCCTTAAATATTCAGGCTGTCCTGATTCCCTAATAAAGGTACTCAGGAAATATACAATATACCATACCATAGTTATTTTAGGTGGATGTATATATAGACATACAAAGAGGGATATAAAGACAGCGTGACCATAAGGAAGATGAAACCAATTCAAGATGAAAGAAGGACAAAGCTAAAATTAAGACAGAGAGAAAATCCTAGAAGACAACGCCTTCTATTTCTTTGGAAAGGACAGATTTCCATTTAAGTTTAGAGTTGAAACCGGACCATCCAGTCTTTGAAGTTGGCACCTCACAAAGGTACTGAGCCAAATCTTCCAGTGTCCTTTAATAGGTTGTGTGTCATTCCAGAAAGTTGTTCCCTCAGTTATGCCCAGATTCACACCCCATTATCTAGGGTTGTGTCCCAATAATATCTCCTTTCTCCTGAAGTGTGCATCACTACTTCTTGCAAATCTAAAGAAATTGGATTGGTGGAGGTATGGGCTAGTGGGAATTTCAAAGTTTCCACTATATTTCTTATACCAGTAATGTCCTTTCAAATCAGTAAAGGGAAGTGAAAACGTGCAGACTTTGGGAGGAAGGAGAGATAATTGGGACATTACCTAGGACTGGGTATGTGAAAGCAATATTGTGGAAAATAGGTGGTGCCCTTGTCTTCACCAGGGCTGAGGATAGATGGAGGGCATCCATTGGCTGAGGATATAGATGGAGGGCATCCATTGGCTGAGTCGAAATGGAGATCGAGCACCCTGATGTAAGGAGATGTAAAGGAGAAGCCACAAAAAACAGAAATATGCTTTTGCAGCAGCCTACAGCCTATTAGAAAGCCTTTAACATCTCACCACAGAGGCCTGGGTGATTCACGGGGCCCCTAGGAGCCATAAACCATTGGTTTATATCCTTCTACCAGAGCAGCGGACACAGAGAAGGGAGAGGAGATAATGATGTACTATTTCTGCCACTTAGCCAATGTTTTAATACAGAGATAAAGATGGATAGGGAACAAATAGTCAGCATCTTTGTTTTAAGTAGCTATATGATTCTAGGCTGTCATCATTAATCCAGACAGTAGCGGGAGGGAGGGAGAATTTAGTGCCTGAGATTAGCAAATTCTCACTCTCTCTGGTCCCAGTTCTATGGGCTCAAGCCAGGTGAGGCCAGACAATAGCATGAAAAAAACCTCATGACTTTCACAGCTCTCCCAATAATAACTTCACACCAACAATCTTACGACAACCTCATACAGTAATGGTGCTTCTCAGTCAATTAGTTAGTTGACTATAGCAGTGTTTCCCAGCTGATTCAAATAATCAAAGCATAATGATGAGTTGATTATTTGAATCAGTTGTGTAGTGCTAGGGCAAAAACCAAAATGTGCACCCCTTGGGGTCTCCAGGTCAGAGTTCGGGAAACACATATGTTCTAAGAACCATATGTTTCTTAGAGCTTGGTGAGAGTGTTGTCATATGGTTATTTTGCATACAACCTTCCCACAACTTTCTGGGAATGTTGCATGATAGTTGCTTGGCTTTTGAACATTCTCAGCACGTTTAAGGAACTTGACAAAACATTTTTTCTTGGTATTTCATTACTATAACAGAATGTTCACTAAAAGTTCAAACATGGTTACATTTAATTACAATTTTGGTAATGTTCTAGGAATGTTCTCCAACTGGTTTGAATGTTCTCAAATAGTTCAGAGAGTGTTATGAAACAACATTCTTCTGTGGGAATTTCAGTGCATCAGCATAACATTTCCTACAGGTTTCCTCATGGTTCTATTTAAAGTCATGTTCTGAAATTGTTCCAAGAATGTTAAAAAACAAGGTTCTTCTGTGGGAATTTCAGTACTTCAGCATAACGTTTCCTATATGTTTCTTTATGGTTCTATTTAAAGTCATGTTCTCAAATTGTTCAGAGAACGCTAAGAAAACTTTCCATAAAAACCCGAAGTAAACTTTTGTAATGTTCAGGGAACGTTCTAAGAATGTTATTGAAAAACATACATTCCATTCTCAGAACGTGAAGAAAACTTTCCATAAAAACCACAAGAAAACATTATTAAAGTTTTTAAAAAACATATACATTCTGTTCTTAGCATCACCAAAACTCTCTTTATCCTCTGTCTTGTTAATTGTGTTCAGGTGTGCTGGCCATGCCCACTAATTGGCCACACCTGATGTAATGAGTGCTTGTTTCCTGTGAAAAGGGGTCTGTTTGAATAGACAAAAATGAACAGCTTGGTATGCATAAAAAGACATGGCACGTAGCTCCATCCAGAACAGAAGATTAAAGGCTAGAATCTCACTGATGAGTGTCAGAATAAAAAATACATGTGTTTGCATAATTAATGCCTAAGGAAATTAATTTCCATGTGTCCTATATGTGCTTCGAGTTCAAAAAAGTTAACCCAACATAAGATAGCAGTGTTATTAATTTAAGGATCTGAAATTATGTACCAAAATCTAACTGCTTGTAGCTCAGGACCTGAAGCAAGGATACGCATATTCTTGATACCATTTGAAAGGAAACACTTTGAAATTTGTGGAAATGTGAAATTCATGTAGGAGAATATAACACATTAGATCTGGTAAAAGATAATACAAACAAATAATTTTTTTTGTTTTGTTCCATCATCTTTGAAATGCAAGAGAAAGGCAAAACATTAAGATAGGATCCTAGGTGTAATTTATATTTTGTCCACAAGATGACAGCAGTGTGTGCAACGTTTCAGACTGATCCAGTGAAGAGTTACCTCACTACACTATATTTTGCATCAAGTCTACCAGGATTTTGCCCAAATGTGCCGAATTGGTCAATTTATGCCGTTGAAGTCGGAAGTTTACTTTGTAGATGACAAAAGTCAATTTTCCAACAATTGTTTACAGAGAGATTATTTCACTTATAATTCACTGTATCACAATTCCAGAAGGGATATAAGTTTACATACACTAAGTTGACTGTGCCTGTAAACAGCTTGGAAAATTCCAGAAAATGATGTCATGGCTTTAGAAGCTTCTGATAGGCTAATTGACATCAATTGAGTCAATTGGAGGTGTACCTGTGGATGTATTTCAAGGCCTACCTTCAAACTCAGTGCCTCTTTGCTTGACATTATGGGAAAATCAAAAGAAATCAGCCAAGACCTCAGAAAATAAATTGTAGACCTCCACAAGTCTGGTTCATCCTTGGGAGCAATTTCCAAACACCTGAAGGTTCCACGTTCACCTGTACAAACAATAGTACGCAAGTATAAACACAATTGGAGCACGCAGCCATCATATCGCTCAGGAAGGAGATGCGTTCTGTCTCCTAGAGATGAACATACTTTGTTGCGAAAAGTGCCAATCAATCCCAGAACAACAGCATAGGACCTTGTGAAGATGCTGGAGGAAACAGGTACAAAAGTATCTATATCCACAGTAAAACAAATCCTATATCGACATAACCTAAAAGGCCGCTCAGCAAGGATGAAGCCACTGTTCCAAAACCACAATAAAAAATACAGACTACGGTTTGCAACTGCACATGGGGACAAATATCTTACTTTTTGGAGAAATGTCCTCTGGTCTGATGAAACAAAAATAGAACTGTTTGGCCATAATGACCATCGTTATGTTTGGAGGAAAAAGGGGGATGCTTGCAAGCCGAAGAACACCATCCCAACCGTGAAGCACGGGGGTGGAAGCATCATGTTGTGGGGGTGCTTTGCTGCAGGAGGGACTGGTGCACTTCACAAAATAGATGGCATCATGAGGCAGGAAAATTATGTTGATATATTGAAGCAACATCTCAAGATATCAGTCAGGAAGTTACAGCTTGGTCGCAAATGGGTCTTCCAAATGGACAGTGACCCCAAGCATACTTTCAAAGTTGTGGCAAAATGGCTTAAGGACAACAAAGTCAAGATATTGGAGTGGCCATCACAAAGCCCTGACCTCAATCATATAGAAAATATGTGGGCAGAACTGAAAAAGTGTGTGCGAGCTAGGAGGCCTACAAACCTGACTCAGTTAAACCAGCTCTGTCAGGAGGAATGGGCCAAAATTCACCCAATTTATTGTGGGAAGCTTGTGGAAGGCTACACAAAACGTTTGACCCAAGTTAAATAACTTAAAGGCAATGCTACCAAATACTATTTGAGTGTATGTAAACTTCTGACCCACTGGGAATGTGATGAAAGAAATAAAAGCTGAAATAAATCATTCTCTCTACTATTATTCTGACATTTCACATTCTTAAAATAAAGTGGTGATTCTAACTGACCTATGAAAGGGAATTTTACAAGGATTAAATGTCAGGAATTGTGAGAAACTGAGTTTAAGTGTATTTGGCTAAGGTGTATGTAAACCTCCGACTTCAACTGTATATGTTCAAGTACATAGAGTACAACTATAGAGAACATACAAAATGCTATGGTAATAACACATTTAAGTTCCAAGGAACCAAATGTGCTAGCTTGTGAGTCAGGAATAAAGTAATAATAATTTGGGATGCATGCTGATTATAGTGCTATGTATAATGACTTTGACATAACTACACTGAACAAAAATATAAATGCAACATTTAAAGTGTTGGTCTCATGTTTCATGAGCTGAAAAAAAGATCCCAGAAATGTTCAATACACACAAAAAGCTTATTTCTCTCAAATTGTGTACACACATTTGTTTACATCTCTGTTAGTGAGCATTTCTCCTTCGCCAAGATAATCCATCCACCTGACAGGTGTAGCATATCAAGAAGCTGATTAAACAGCATGATTATTACAGAGGTGCACCTTGTGCTGGGGACAATAAATGGCCACTCAAAAATGTGCAGTTTTGTCACACAACACAGCGCCACAGATGTCTCCAGTTTTTAGGGAGCATCCAATTGGCATGCTGACTGCAGAAATATCTACCAGAGCTGTTGCCAGATAATTGAATATTCATTTCTCTTCCATAAGTCGCATCCAACGTTATTTTAGAGAATTTGGCAGTACGTCCAACCGGCCTCACAACCGCAGACCACGTGTATAGCGTCGTGTAGGCGAGCGGTTTGCTGATGTCAACATTGTGAACAGTGTGCCCCATGGTGGCGGTGGGGATATGGTATGGGTAGGCATAAGTTTTGGACAACGAACAAGATTGCATTTTATCGATGGCAATTTGAATGCACAAAGATACCGTGACGAGATCCTGAGGCCCATTGTTATGCCATTCATCAGCCGCCATCACCTCATGTTTCGGCATGATAACCACAGCCCCATGTCGCAAGGATCTACAGTATACACAATTCCTGGAAGCTGAAAATGTCCCAGTTCTTGCATGGCCTGCATACTCACCAGACATGTCACCCATTGAGCATATTTGGGATGCTCTGGATCGACATGTATGACAGCGTGTTCCAGCTCCCTCTAACATCCAGAACTTCGCTCAGCCATTGAAGAGGAGTGGGACAACATTCCACAGGCCACAGTCAACAGCCTGATCAACTCTATGCAAAGCAGATGTGTTGTGTTGCATGAGGCGAATGGTGGTGACACCAGATACTGACTGGTTTTCTGATCCACGCCTCTACCTTTTTTTATTAAGCTATCTGTGACAAGCAGATACGTATCTGTATTCCCAGTCATGTGAAATCCATAGATTAGGGCCTAATGAATTTATTTTAACTGACTGATTTCCTTATATGAACTGTAACTCAGTAACATCTTTGAAATGGTTGTATTTTTGTTCAGTATAATTTAAAACTGTTAACCCTTTAAACCCCAATAGAATTCTAGAATGCTACTGTAGATTACTGAGAATTTTCAAGATCAAGCTCATTTTCTCACACATTTCAAACAAACGGACATAACTCAAAACAAAAAAAAAATGACAATTACAAGTTCACTTACCTTTAAAGAGCACAACCTCTTCCTTAATATGACACCACATTCATGTAAATAGGAATAACGCTCATTTTGTCTTCCATTGTGCAGACACTCACTATCAAAAAATTATTAACACTCAAAACAACAAAAAAACTGAGTATTTAAATTGTAGTAAATTTGACTAAATTACTTAAAATGTACCAAGTATAATATATTATACTTATAAATATGTTTGACATGTATATACATTTTTTAAATCCAAAATGTGACAGGAGGACAATATTCAGAAAGTATTTCAAAACCCACACAAATTAGGCTATTTGATTGACAACGATTCTTACTAAATTCCCAATCTGGCCCTCATACCATCACGGTCTCCTAATCATACCCAGTTAACAATTGGCTCATTCATCCCCCTCCACTCCACTGTAACTATTCCCCAGGTCTTGGCTGTAAATGAGAATGTGTTCTCAGTCAACTTACCTAGTAAAATAAGGGTTCAATAAATAAAAATAAAGTTCTGTAACAATGTAAAAATGCAAACAACTATTTCAAAATGTAGATAACCTCTCTCAATTAGATTTAGTACAGACCAGACCAGGCCTGACACAACACATTGTAACGGCTGTTGGAAGGAGAGGACCAAGGTGCAGCGTGGTACGTGTCCATATTTATTTAATGAACACTGAAATAACAAAAATAACAAAGAGAACGACCGAAACAGTTCTGGCTGGTGCAGACACACAACAGAAAACAACTACCCACAAACACAGGTGGGAACAGGCTACCTAAGTATGGTTCTCAATCAGAGACAATGATAGACAGCTGCCTCTGATTGGGAACCATACCAGGCCAAACACATAGAAATAGAAAACATAGAAAAAACATAGAATGCCCACCCCAACTCACGCCCTGACCAAACCAAAATAGAGACATAAAAAGGGAACTAAGGTCAGGGCGTGACAGTAACCCCCCCCCCCCCCCCCCCCCCCCCCACCAAAGGTGCGGACCCCGGCCGCAAAACCTGAACCTATAGGGGAGGGTCTGGGTGGGCATTTCACCGCGGTGGCGGCTCTGGTGCTCCACCTCTGGCTTGGCCTACTTAGGTGGCGCCTCTAGAGCGGGGACCCTCACCGCCGGAACTAAGGTCAGGGCGTGACACACATAGAAATAGTAGTTTACATTGACAATTCAGTGAATGCAACAAGTATTAGATAGAGACAGATAAAGAGAGAAGACACAAAACACAACTGTTCAGAGACAATAAAATATTTCTAGGACTAATTCACATTTCACACTGTCATTTTAGTGTTTGCATTTAGCCTACAACATGTCATGGAACTTCTGGAAGCTCTGCCCCATCATGCAAAGTGGCACAGAACACGTAGAGCACCCAAAGGAGGTTTCTACACATCGCCCCCCCTTTCCCCTGCGTCCACTCAGGATGCACACCACACACCCTCTCTTGCACCCTTCAAACTTCACCTGCTTTTAATTAAATGAGTTACAGTTCGGTCTAGAAGACCTGGTGCCACACTCCTGGCTCTCCTCTTCCTGCCACTGTAGCCATATCACAAAGTGAATGCACAAGCTGCATTTTGAATGCCTTCAGGGACCAGCGCCTGCGGTTTCTGGGAAGGGGGCTTCGCAGGTTCCCTCACACAATGTATACATTTATGATGGTAATGTTGAGGATACCCCAAAACACATACTTCCACCATTTTCTGCCTGTGTGTCCAACATTGTAATAGTTCCTCATTTGGTCAAGATGGTCAATCCCCCCCATTTTCTTGTTGTAATCCATTACAAGCTCTGGAACAGATATAAATTCCTAACACTTTTAAAAACAACTCCAAAACCCCATACCACTGTCAATTTAGGCCCAGGTTGTGTGGTACAATGGTGAATTGTGGGACTTGGGGCAGACACACTCCATGGAAACGTAGGCTCCCCTCGGGTTTGCTCTCCCTCTTCCGCCTCACCCTCTGCTTCCTTCTCTCCCGAATGGTACAGCGGTCTAAGGCACTGCATCTCAGTGCTAGAGGCATTACTACAGACCCTGGTTCGATTCCAGGCTGTATCACAACCAGCCGTGATTGGGAGTCCCATAGGGCGGTGCACAATTGGCCCAGCGTCATCCGGGTTAGGGTTTAGCTGGGGTAGGCCGTCATTGTAAATAAGAATTTGTTCTTAACGGACTTGCCTAGTTAAATATATATAATTTTTAAATCTCTCCCTCTGCTTCGTCCTCTCCCTCATCCTCTTCCTCTCCCTCTTCCTCTACCACCAATCTCCTCTCCGCCCACTCCTCCCTCCTTCCTCCACATCTCTATCCCTCCAATCATCTCTAGGTCCTCTTCCTCCCTGGCTTCTGCTGCTGAGCTCTGACTCTCCACATCACTTCCCTCACTTTCACTGACCTAGAGGAACAGAGTAATAGAGGGAGAGGAGCAACACATAGGATACAGTTGTGGTCAGGAAAATAATCCCTCTCTCTTCCTTCCTCTTTCTTTTTCTCAACCATACACAAACTCTCTTCCTAATAAGGGCTTTCCATAATAAATCGTGTGATACAATTACACGCCTCCCCACCCCCTCTTTTTTTTCTTTTGATTTTTCTTTTTTACTCTCCTCCAATCAACTCTTGTTTTCTTGCCTGACAGACTAACTACAGAGTTCGCCAATGTTCGCTGATTAGTTTCGAAGCTGGGACAGTTTCCAAATGAATTGCTTCAGTAGAAACAGGATCAAAAAGCTACTTGTTAGCTGGCTATGTAAACAAATATCCAACTCACCATATGAGCTTCACTGTGCAGGCATCTACTACAGTAACACGACAGCTAAGCTGTCAAATAATAGGAAAACGAGGCAATTTATAGCCTTTGAATATCTGCACCTAGCAAACATGACAAACCATAACGTAAGCCCAACAGATAAAATCAAATTACTTTAGCCTTCATTTTGTTGGCTAGTTAGCTGGTGGTCTGTATGGCTAGCTAGTCAAATAGAAAGCTGAGGATGACACTTCGTGAGCGCAGCCCTAATTTACTGTTACACACAACTTTTCTTGCCTAACAGACTAACTAGTTAGCTAGCTATAGCAAGCATCTTGGGCCATTTCCATATTAATTGTATTGCTATAAACAATACAAAACAACAAACTAGTTAGCTGACTATATACAGCTAAACAGTGCAACTATTTCACCAAGAAATTTGGGGTCACATAAATTTCCTTGTTTTTTTAAAGAAAAACCACTTTTTTGTCCATTAAAATAACAACAAATTGATCAGAAATACAATGTAGACATTGTTATTGTTGTAAATTACTATTGTAGCTGGAAACGGATTATTTTAAATGGAATATCTACATAGGCGTACAGAGGCCCATTATCAGCAACCATCACTCCTGTGTTCCAATGGCACGTTGTGTTAGCTAATCCAAGTTTATAATTTTAAAAGACTAATTGATCATTAGAAAACCCTTTTGCAATGATGTTAGCACACCTGAAAACTGTTGTTCTGATTAAAGAAACAATAAAACTGGTCTTCTTTAGACTAGTTGAGTATCTGAAGCATTGATACGACGCATTGTCTTCTGAAACTCGTCAGTCTATTCTTGTTCTGAGAAATGAAGGTTATTCCATGTGAGAAATGGCCAAGAAACTGAATATCTTGTATAACGCTGTGAACTACTCCCTTCACAGAACCGCGCAAACTGGCTCTAACCAAATCAAATCAAAGTTTATTTGTCACGTGCGCCGAATACATCAGGTGTAGACCTTACAGTGAAATGCTTACTTACAGGCTCTAACCAATAGCGCAAAAAAGGTGTTAGGTGAACAATAGGTAAGTAAAGAAATAAAACAACAGTAAAAAGACAGGCTATATTCAGTAGCGAGGCTACATACAGACACCGGTTAGTCAGGCTGATTGAGGTAGTATGTACATGTAGATATGGTTAAAGTGACTATGAATATATGATGAACAGAGAGTAGCAGTAGCGTAAAAGAGGGGTTGGCGGGTGGTGGGTGGTGGGACACAATGCAGATAGCCCGGTTAGCCAATGTGCGGGAGCATTGGTTGGTCGGCCCAATTGAGGTAGTATGTACATGAATGTATAGTTAAAGTGACTATGCATATATGATAAACAGAGAGTAGCAGCAGCGTTAAAAGAGGGTTTGGGGGGGGGAGTTGGGGGGAGGCACACAATGTAAATAGTCCGGGTAGCCATTTGATTACCTGTTCAGGAGTCTTATGGCTTGGGGGTAAAAACTGTTGAGAAGCCTTTTTGTCCTAGACTTGGCACTCCGGTACCGCTTGCCATGCGGTAGTAGAGAGAACAGTCTATGACTGGGGTGGCTGGGGTCTTTGACAATTTTTAGGGCCTTCCTCTGACACCGCCTGGTGTAGAGGTCCTGGGTGGCAGGCAGCTTAGCCCCAGTGATGTACTGGGCCGTACACACTACCCTCTGTAGTGCCTTGCGGTCAGAGGCCGAGCAATTGCTGTACTAGGCAGTGATGCAACCAGTCAGGATGCTCTCGATGTTGCAGCTGTAGAAACTTTTGAGGATCTCAGGACCCATGCCAAATCTTTTTAGTTTCCTGAGGGGGAATAGGCTTTGTCGTGCCCTCTTCACGACTGTCTTGGTGTATTTGGACCATTGTAGTTTGTTGTTGATGTGGACACCGAGGAACTTGAAGCTCTCAACCTGCTCCACTACAGCCCTGTCGATGAGAATGGGGGTGTGCTCGGTCCTCCTTTTTCTGTAGTACACAATCATTACCTTGGTCTTGGCTACGTTGAGGGATAGGTTGTTATTCTGGCACCACACGGCCAGGTCTCTGACCTCCTCCCTATAGAATGTCTCGTTGTTGTCTGTGATCAGGCCTACCACTGTTGTGTCGTCTGCAAACTTAACCTTTACCGAACCTCAACCCCGTATCCGGGATCACCCCCCACCCCCCACACACTGATTAGCATAGCTAGCATAGCTTCACAAGTAGATAGTAGCATCTAAATATCATTAAATCACAAGTCCAAGACACCAGATGAAAGATACAGATCTTGTGAATAAAGCCACCATTTCAGATTTTTAAAATGTTTTACAGGGAAGACAAAATATGTAAATCTATTAGCTAAACACGTTAGCAAAATACACCACTATTCTAACTCCATCAGTTTCTTACTCCTTCAGGTGCTATCACCAATTCGGCTCAACTAAGATATTGATAGCCAATAACCTATAAAAAAAACCATCAGATGACAGTCTGATAACATATTCATGGTATAGGATAGTTTTTGTTAGAAAAAAGTGCATATTTCAGGTAGAAATCACAGTTTACAATTGCACCGACCATCACAAATCGACTAGAATTACTAGATAGAGCAACGTGTATGACCAATTTACTCATCATAAAACATTTCATAAAAATAGACAAAGCATAGCAATGGAAAGACCCAGTTCTTGTGATTTCAGACCATATTTCAGATTTTCTAAGCGTTTTTCAGCGAAAACACAATAAATCGATAAGTTAGCATACTACATGTGCAAACGTTACCAGAGCATCGATTCCAGCCAAAGAGCGCTATAACGTCAACATCGCCAAAAGATATTAATTTTTTCACTAACCTTCTCAGAATTCTTCCGATGACACTCCTGTAACATAATTTTACAACATACATATACAGTTTGTTCGAAAAGGTGCATATTTAGCCATACAAAACCGTGGTTACACAATAAAAATACTAGGAAATCAAGCCTCAATATGTCTGACGTCATCTATCAGAGTGATCTAGTTTAATTGAAAGCTAATCATATACTTGACTAAAAAATACAGGGTTGACAGGAATCGAAAGACAAATTAGTTCTTAATGCAACCGCTGATTTACATTTGTAAAATTATCCTTACTTTTCAATACAGGGTTCGCCAAGTGAAGCTACACCAAACAAAATGGCGAAATATGCGTTTAAAATATTTCGACAGAACAACAATTTATCATATTAAATATTGCTTACTATGAGCTGTTCTTCCATCATATTCTTGGGCAATGTATCCTTTCTATGTTATAAACGTCTTTTGGTCGATAGATGTCCTCTGTCCTTCGAAATATCCACTAACGATCGAACGGGACCCCAAAACGTGTCCAAAGTTTCAGAGTGCACAACAAAGAAATTCCTCAAAATCGCACTAAACGGATATAATTTCCTATAAAACGGTTTAAATTAACTACCTTATGATGTTTCTAAGTCCTATATCGAATTAAATTACAGACGGATACATTTCAAGTTGATAACCGAGCCTGTGAAAATGGCGTCCGGAGGTCCCTTCCTGCGTAAGGGCGAGCGTCGAAAGGGGGGCTACTCTCACTCCTTGGTCTTTTATAACCTCTGAGAGCTACGGAGAAGGCCCATTCCACTTCTCATTGGTTACTGACATCCAGGGGAAGGCGGGTGCAGTTCGTGTCGTTCCATAGGATAGACAGAGACCTTAAAAACTGATCTGAAACCAGAGCTTCGCTTTCAGACCTTTCACTGTCTGTCATGGATTTCGCTGTAGAAAGAGTTCTGGGTCACCCACAGACATCATTCCAACTTTGTATGAAACTAGAAAGTGTTTTCTTTCCAATAGAATTAATAATATGCATATTGTACGAGCAAGAATTGAGTACTAGGCAGTTTAATTTGGAGACGACAAAATGCTAATTCGGAACAGCACCCCCTGTAGTCGCAAGAAGTTAATGATGGTGTTGGAGTCGTGCCTGGCCATGCAGTCGTGGGTGAACAGGGAGTACAGGAAGGGACTGAGCACGCACCTCTGTGGAGCTCCTGTGTTGAGGATCAGCGTGGCAGATGTGTTGCTACCTACCCTCACCACCTGGGGGCGGCCCATCAGGAAGTCCAGGATCCAGTTGCAGAGGGAGGTGTTTAGTCCCAGGATCCTTAGCTTAGTGATGAGCTTTGAGGGCACTATGGTGTTGAACGCTGAGCTGTAGTCAATGAATAGCATTCTCACATAAGTGTTCCTTTTGTCCAGGTGGGAAAGGACAGTGAGGAGAGCAATAGAGATTGCATCATCTGTGGATCTGTTTGGGCGGTATTCAAATTGGAGTGGGTCTAGGGTTTCTGGGATAATGGTGTTGATGTGTGCCATTACCAACCTTTCAAAGCACTTCATGGCTACGGACGTGAGTACTACAGGTCTGTAGTAATTTAGGCAGGTTACCTTTGTGTTCTTGGGCACAGGGACTATGGTGGTCTGCTTGAAACATGTTGGTGTTACAGACTCAATCAGGGACATATTGAAATAGAAAGAGGAGTGGGAGACCCCGGTGCACAACTGAGCAAGAAGACAAGTACAATAAAGTGTCTAATTTGAGAAACAGATGCCTTACGAGTCCTCAAATGGCAGCTTCATTAAATAGTACCTGCAAAACTCCAGTCTAAACGTCAACAGTGAAGAGGCGACTCCGGGATGCTGGCCTTCTAGGCAGAGTTGCAAAGAAAAAGCCATATCTCAGACTGGCCAATAAAAAGAAAAGATTAAGATGGACAAAAGAACACAGGCTCTGGACAGAGGACAATGATCCAAAGCACAGTTCCAAACTATGCAAGAACTATTTAGGGAAGAAGCAGTCAGCTGGTATTCTGTCTAAATGGAGTGGCCAGCACAGTCACCTGATCTCAACCCTATTGAGGTGTTGTGGGAGCAGCTTGACCGTATTTTTGGGAGGTGCTTCAGGAAGCATGGGGTGAAATCTCTTCAGATTACCTCAACAAGTTAAGAACTAGAATGCCAAAGGTCTGTAAGTCTGTATTTGCTGCAAATTGAGGATTCTTTGACGAAAGCAAAGTATGAAGGACACAACTATTATTTAAATTAAAAATCATTATTTATAACCTTGTCAACGTCTTGACTATATTTCTTATTAATTTTGCAGTTAATTTCATGTATGTTTTCATGGAAAACAAGTACATTTCTAAGTGACCCCAAACTTTTGAACGGTAGTGTATATCTACTGTTTACTTATTTTATTCACCTCAACATTATCGCTATTTAAAGTGCAAGGACATGTCTGAACTCGTATCATCAACCAACATAGATACAGTCTCTTTTACAATGAAAAGTCACGTCTGCGCTGTCATTTTGAGTAATGAAGTAAAAAGAAAAAGAAAAAAAGTAAAATGACAGCATACCCTTTGTGATATTGACACGTATATTATTGTTAGAAACACAAGGCCATAGTAATTTAAGGAAAGCAGTCGACAGCCGGTATTGGTTCTAAAGGGTTAAATTGAGAGAAATGACTTGACTTCAAACCCACGTCTCAAACCGCACTAAAGGTAATTACAAATAGCCCTAAAATCTAATGACTTGAGAAACAGAGAGAACAGACACAGATAGTACAGACACAGAAAACGTTTTATATGAATGAAATCTATTTAAAACCCTGTGCTGTGTTGTCCTAATGGTCGGTTGGAGCTGTAGCTCTCTGGTCTGGCATCAGGACAAGCTAATCATGTCTGATTGCAGCGAACGGAGCAGAGCATCGTATGATTAAGATTCATGAGGTTGGAATAGCGGGAGCAAATTATCAGAGCAATTCTTGGAGGGTTCTAAAAACCATACATCCCTGAGTGTTTGGAGAGGGAGAATAAAACCTATTCTTTCTCTTATTTATTCCTCTCATCAAGGATGTCTTACAGGATGAGACCGTGAATTTCTGACTATGACTTTAAAGTACTTACATAACATCTGTCCTTGCTCAAGAAGAGGGTTTGTAAAATGACGCAATCCTAGAAGCTGGCAATGGAGTTATATGATTTGTATAGGACACGCCATATCTCTCTTTGGAGGTTCCGTTGGATTTGTATTATAAGGCACTTGAAGGTTAGAGAGAGCTTTGATAAAACCAACGCAAGTAAAGGTATTGTGTTTGGAAAAGCATTGTGTGGCTGGATCTGGGGTCCCTAATAGGCAGACAAACAGGTATTTCAGTGGGACATATTATTGCACATGTTTAATAATGGGCACTTGTTGTAGTGGGTCATTGTTCGGTGGATAAAATTGTTCAGTTTTCCCCGTTACTCCTTGTCAGTTGTCTGCAAACTCAAACAATGGATGATCCTTGCCCTATGTGTATCACTGGAGAAAATACCTTTATTGCGACTCTTGTGCTCTCAAGTTTAGTATATTAAAAGAAGGGCTCTTTACTTTAGAGGCATATGTACTGGAGAGAAGCCTTTCCAATATAGAAGTGAAGCCTTTCATTTCAACAGCACTTCAAACCACGTCCTCACAGCCTTTCCTTCTGCAAAACACTATTAACATTCTAGCCGACAAAAAAGTGATAACTGCTCTCCTAAAAATTGAAATTCCCATCAGCACACATTCTCCTAAGGATTAATCAGCTTGTCCATGTCCTATTTACAGAGAGGGGCGTGCTATCTGAGTCTACCATTGTGAAAAATTGACCCCATCTTTTGGGTTAAGCGTGTCCATCAATTTGGGTACAATAGTGCCACGATAAAGGAACACGTGGTAGAGGTTTAGATTTACAGTTGAAGTCAGAAGTTTACATACACATTAGCCAAATACATTTAAACTCAGTTTCTCACAATTCCTGACATTTAATCCTAGTAAAATCCCCTGTCTTAGGTCAGTTAGGATCACCACATTATTTTAAGAATGTGAAATGTCAGAATAATAGTAGAGAGAATTATTTATTTCAGCTTTTATTTCTTTCATCACATTTCCAGTGGGTCAGAAGTTTCCATACAATCAATCAGTATTTGGTAGCATTGCCTTTAAATTGTTTAACTTGGGTCAAACGTTTCGGGTAGCCTTCCACAAGCTTCCCACAATAAGTTGGGTGAATTTTGGCCCATTCCTCCTGACAGAGCTGAGTCGGGTTTGTAGGCCTCCTTGCTCGCACACACTTTTTCAGTCCTGCCCATACATTTTTTATAGGGTTGAGGTCAGGGCTTTGTGATGGCCACTCCAATACCTTGACTTTGTTGTCCTTAAGCCATTTTGCCACTACTTTGGAAGTATGCTTGGGGTCATTGTCCATTTGGAAGACCCATTTGTGACCAAGCTGTAACTTCTTGACTGATGTCTTGAGATTTTGCTTCAATATATCAACATAATTTTCCTGCCTCATGATGCCATCTATTTTGTGAAGTGCACCAGTCCCTCCTGCAGCAAAGCACCCCCACAACATGATGCAGCCACCCCCGTGCTTCACGGTTGGGATGGTGTTCTTCGGCTTGCAAGCCTCCCCCCTTTTCCTCCAAACATAACAATGGTCATTATGGCCAAACAGTTCTATTTCTGTTTCATCAGACCAGAGGACATTTCTCCAAAAAGTACGATCTTTGTCCCTATGTGCAGTTGCAAACCGTAGTCTGGCTTTTTCATGGCAGTTTATGGAGCAGTGGCTTCTTCCTTGCTGAGTGGCCTTTCAGGTTATGTCGATATAGGACTCGTTTTATTGTGGATATAGATACTTTTGCACCTATTTCCTCCAGCATCTTCACAAGGTCCTTTCTGATGTTTTGGGATTGATTTGCACTTTCACACTAAAGTACGTTCATCTCTAGGACAGAAACGCGTCTCCTTCCTGAGCGGAATGACAGCTGCATGGTCCCATGGTGTTTATACTTGCGTACTATTGTTTGTAGCCTGTGTTTCAGACAAGGAAGTGGATGGCTGAAAACTTTCTACTTTTAAACTCGGACAAAACAGAGATGCTTGTTCTAGGTCCCAAGAAACAAAGAGATCTTCTGTTGAATCTGACAATTAATCTTGATGGTTGTAAAGTCGTCTCAAATAAAACTGTGAAGGAGGTCGGCGTTACTCTGGACCCTGATCTCTCTTTTGACGAACATATCAAGACTGTTTCAAGGACAGCTTTTTTCCATCTACGTAACATTGCAAAAATCAGAAACTTTCTGTCCAAAAATGATGCAGAAAAATGTATCTATGCTTTTGTTACTTCTAGGTTAGACTACTGCAATGCTCTACTTTCCGGCTACCCAGATAAAGCACTAAATAAACTTCAGTTAGTGCTAAATACGGCTGCTAGAATCTTGACTAGAACCAAAAAATTTGATCATATTACTCCAGTGCTAGCCTCCCTACACTGGCTTCCTGTTAAGGCAAGGGCTGATTTCAAGGTTTTACTGCTAACCTACAAAGCATTACATGGGCTTGCTCCTACTTATCTTTCCGATTTGGTCCTGCCGTACATACCTACACGTACGCTACGGTCACAAGACGCAGGCCTCCTAATTGTCCCTAGAATTTCTAAGCAAACATCTGGAGGCAGGGCTTTCTCCTATAGAGCTCCATTTTTATGGAATGGTCTGCCTACCCATGTGAGAGACGCAGACTCGGTCTCAACTTTTAAGTCTTTACTGAAGACTCATCTCTTCAGTGGGTCATATGATTGAGTGTAGTATGGCCCAGGAGTGTGAAGGTGAACGGAAAGGCTCTGGAGCAACGAACCGCCCTTGCTGTGTCTGCCTGGCCGGTTCCCCTCTCTCCACTGGGATTCTCTGCCTCTAACCCTATTACAGGGGCTGAGTCACTGGCTTACTGGTGCTCTTTCATGCCGTCCCCAGGAGGGGTGCGTGACTTGAGTGGGTTGAGTCACTGACGTGATCTTCCTGTCTGGGTTGGCGCCCCCCCTTGGGTTGTGCCGTGGCGGAGATCTTTGTGGGCTATACTCGGCCTTGTCTCAGGATGGTTAGTTGGTGGTTGAAGATATCCCTCTAGTGGTGTGGGGGCTTTGCTTTGGCAAAGTGGGTGGGGTTATATCCTTCCTGTTTGGCTCTGTCCGGGGGTATCATCGGATGGGGCCACAGTGCCTCCTGACCCCTCCTGTCTCAGCCTCCAGTATTTATGCTGCAGTAGTTTATGTGTCGGGGGGCTAGGGTCAGTTTGTTATATCTGGAGTATTTCTCCTGTCTTATCCGGTGTCCTGTGTGAATTTAAGTATGCTCTCTCTAATTCTCTCTTTCTCTCTTTCTTTCTCTCTCTCGGAGGACCTGAGCCCTAGGACCATGCCTCAGGACTACCTGGCATGATGACTCCTTGCTGTCCCCAGTCCACCTGGCCGTGCTGCTGCTCCAGTTTCAACTGTTCTGCCTGCGGCTATGGAACCCTGACCTGTTCACCGGACGTGCTACCTGTCCCAGACCTGCTGTTTTCAACTCTCTAGAGACCGCAGGAGCGGTAGAGATACTCTTAATGATCGGCTATGAAAAGCCAACTGACATTTACTCCTGAGGTGCTGACTTTCTGCACCATCGACAACTACTGTGATTATTATTATTTGACCATGCTGGTCATTTATGAACATTTGAACATCTTGGCCATGTTCTGTTATAATCTCCACCCGGCACAGCCAGAAGAGGACTGGCCACCCCTCATAGCCTGGATCCTCTCTAGGTTTCTTCCTAGGTTTTGGCCTTTCTAGGGAATTTTTCCTAGCCACCGTGCTTCTACACCTGCATTGCTTGCTGTTTGGGGTTTTAGGCTGGGTTTCTGTACAGCACTTTGAGATATCAGCTGATGTAAGAAGGGCTATATAAATACATTTGATTTGATTTGATTTGTACAGATGAATGTGGTACCTTCAGGTGTTTGGAAATTGCTCCCAAATATGAACCAGACTTGTGGAGGTCTACAATTTATTTTCTGAGGTCTTGGCTGATTTCTTTTGATTTTCCCATGATGTCAAGCAAAGAGGTAGGCCTTGAAATACACCCACAGGTACACCTCCATTTGACTCAAATTATGTCAATTAGCCTATCAGAAGCTTCTAAAGCCATGACATCATTTTCTGGAATTTTCCAAGCTGTTTCAAGGCACAGTCAACGTGTATGTAAACTTCTGACCCACTGGAATTGTGATACAGTGAATTATAAGTGAAATAATCTGTCTGTAAACAATTGTTGGAAAAATGAATGGTGTCATGCGCAAAGTAGACTATAGTTTGTTAACAATTAATTTGTGGAGTGGTTGAAAAACGAGTTTTAAAACTTCTCTAGGGTAGGGGGCAGCATTCGGAATTTTGGATGAAATGATTCCCAAATTAAACTGCCTGCTTCTCGGGCCCAGAAGTTATGATATGCATATAACTGGTAGATTTGGATAGAAAAACACTCTAAAGTTTCCAAAACTGTTAAAATAGTGTCTGTGAGTATAACAGAACTGATTTGGCAGGCGAAAACCTGAGAAAAATCCATTCAGGAAGTATTTTTTGGGGGGATTTGTAGTTTTCTATTCAATGCCATTACAGTATCCATTGACTTAGGACTCATATTGCAGTTTCTATGCCTTCCACTAGATGTCAACAGTCTTTAGAAATTGTTTCAGGCTTGTAATTCTAAAACATGAGGAAGTAAGAGCAGTCTGAATGAGTGGATCCTAAAGTGTCACAGAGCTTTTTCATGCGCGAGACGGAGCGACTGCATTTCTTGTTTACCTTTTAAATTGACGACGTTATTGTCCGGTTTAAATATTATCGATTATTTAGGCTAAAAACAACCTGAGGATTGAATATAAACATTGTTTGACATGTTTCTATGAACTTTACGGATACAATTTAGATTTTTTTGTCTTCCTGTTTTGACTGCGTTTGAGCCTGTGGATTACTGAAGAAAACGTGCGAACAAAACGGAGGTTTTTGGATATAAAGAGACTTTATCGAACATGAGGAACATTTAATGAGTAAATGAATGTCTGCTGAGTGCAACCATATGAAGATCATCAAAGGTAAGGGATTAATTTTATCTCTATTTCTGACTTCTGTAACTGTTCTACTTGGCTGGTTACTGTTTGTAATGATTTGTCTAGTGGGCTATGTTCTCAAATAATCGTAAGGTATGCTTTCGCCGTAAAGCATTTTTTAAATCTGACACCATGGTTGGATTCACAAGAAGTTAGTCTTTAAACCTATGTAAAATATGCTTTGTTTTCTGAATTTTTATAATGAGTATTTCTGTATTTGAATTTGGCGCCCAGCAGTTTCACTGGCTGTTGAAGAGGTGTGACGCTAACGTCTCACGTACCCAAGAGAGGTTAATGACTCCAACCTAAGTGTATGTAAACTTCCGACTTCAACTCTACGTACCAAAGTTAGCATGTTTAAGAGGACATATTGAACCACTAACATACTGTAGGTCTCAATCATTGGTCAATCTGTACAGCAGACAAAACACAATAGTACTGCTATTTTGAAAGAGTATGTCACGCCCTGGCCTTAGTATTCTTTGTTTTCTTTATTATTTTAGTTAGGTCAGGGTGTGACATGGGGAATGTATGTGTTTTTTGTAGTGTCTAGGGTGGTTGTAAAGTTTAGGGGGTTTATTAGAGTAGTTGGGTTCATGTTTAGTATAGAAGTCTAGCTGTGTCTATGGTTGAGTGTAGGTATCTAGGAAAGTCTATGGTTGCCTGAATTGGGTCTCAATTAGAGACAGCTGGTTATTGTTGTCTCTGATTGGGAGCCATATTTAAAGCAACCATAGGCTTTAGCTGTTTGTGGGGAATTGTCTATGTCGAAGTGTTTTGTGTCAGCACTGATGTTTGTATAGCTTCACGGTTGTTTTGTTTTTTCCTTCTTTAAAATAAAAGAAGATGTACTTTCCACGCGCTGCGCCTTGGTCCTCTCTCAGTCCCGTTGACGATCGTGACAGAGTAAAACATTCTCATATTCACTTCTGATATTTAGGAGATTTTATTTATCAAAAAGACACAATGTAAGTAAATTTTACAATGGTAAAATAAAGAGCTGAGGAGTAATAGAAGGTGCTACAAATTCCTTTCTGAACATCAACGTTCTCATAAAATATAATTCATATTGTGAATAATCATATTTTGCGACGCTGAGAATTTTTACAAGCAGTGAAGGAACATATCACAGCAATAAAGCACAACTTAATCCAAACAGAAAACCTTCACAAGTATCCATCATTCATCTTCTCATCGCCCACACCACAATTCTAGAAACTTTAAGCTTTTGTCAGGGATATGAGAAGCTACAGTAAGTCACATCACCTTAAATATATGCATAGATTTGAATAATGATGCCAGACCTAGAGACTGCTGAGGGGAGGACGGCTCATAATAATGGCTGGAATGGAGTATGGAATGGCATCAAACACATGGAAACCATGTTTTTGATGTTTTTAATACCATTCAAATATTCCGCTCCAGCCATTGCCACGAGTCCTTCCTCCCCAATTAGAGTGCCACCAATGTCCTGTGATAGATTCACAAACAATTTGGTGCTTTTGGTTCATTTTGTTCCTTTTCTCTGCAAGGTACAAATTAAAAAACACAAATGAATATCTGGGCACACTGACTCAGTAAGACTAAGAGAAAATAACAATAATAAAACTCTTCAGATTTGTGTATGCATGCGATGAGTTAAGAGCTAGAGCCCACTGATGCCGGGGGATGGTGAGGGAAGAGTGATAATAAAGGATGCGTGACGTTGGAAGCAGAAAAGGCTCGGAGCTGACACTGAAGCTGCACACTGAAGAGTCTTACCCATCTTTTCAGAGAACTCAGTGATAGCACACACGTACAGCCCAGAGGAGAAGTCAGAGAGATGATAATCACCCCTCTGAGAGATTAATTAAGCCTATTACTATCTCTAAATAAACCTTCCTGGAAAATATGTAACAGGATGAGACATTTGGAGGGAATGGAGGGAAAGTGGTTGACTCTACTGCCTATTGATTGGCCAGAGGGTGAGTGCTTCAGGCGATCAACAAACCTGTAATTTATGTCACATGTTCCACTCTTTACACTCAGATCATGGCAGATAGAAATGTTTGTGTGCAAGTGTGTCTGTGTTTGCATGAGTGAGAGAGAGAGAGAGAGAGAGGATAGCAAGAGTAAAATAGGACTATGAAAAAAGCTGTAAATCATATTTTAAAGTAGTGTTGGTTTTTATCATACCATTTGATACATTATTGTCTAATGATCATTTATGTATTCATATAATCATAAGTACTACACAACATTTTAATATCATACTTCGTAGATACAGTAGCATCAGATAAATATGATCCAATGCTTAAAAAACAAAAACAAGTAAACAAACACAGAGGAAAACAGGGTAAAGTAAGTGGATACATCAAAATCTCTGGGTGACACCACACCTGAAGCTTCTCTTCCATGATTGGCTGGTTGGCTGCCACAGCTACCACAGTTAGGTACAGTAGAAATGAACCACAGTAGACTACTATGCCATTCATTTGAAGATGGTAATAGAAGTACCAGCAACCCCCCCCGCCCCCCGCCCCCTGCCTGACACACACACGCACGCACGCACGCACGCACGCACGCACGCACGCCCGCCCGCACGCACGCACGCACGCACGCACGCACGCACGCACGCACGCACGCACACACACACACACACACACACACACACACACACACACTCATATACCTGCGCACACCAAATATCTAACTACATAACCAAGGAGGGACAGCCATGACGAAGTAGAGGTGTTGGTGTGGGGCAGGCTCCTCCTGTCTGAGACAGCTGGTACAGGTCAGGGGTCAGGTGGTACGGTGGGGCAGAAGCAGAGAGGTCACAGCACTATGACTGCAGCTACCTGGGAAACACAAGCACACCAGACAACATGCATCAATCATTAACCAGCGCTATATAGGCAAGCTAACGATGGGATGACAACCACTAATGTAGGCTACTCACAAAGCTAAGCTTTCTAAACCAAGTCTAAGCCAATACCACAGGTGTAATATTCATGTACATTTACCTTTACCTTTACATCCACTACTAACCGCCTTGGGCTTATATTATTTTCCCTTTTATTTTATGAATTATTAATTGGTAAGGAACTAATTTGTACTTTTTATTATGGAAGTGCCACAAGGTCGTGGGTAGTAACTTATGATTGGTGGTCAGTGTATGAGTTCTAATTAAGTCTGGGCCAGAGTTCAACCAGCTGGAGATCCAAATGGTTCATTAATCAGCAGCCCCCTGTGACGGGCATAAAGTAGAACCACAAAAGGCCACAGTGCATCACTTTTATCTCAAATTATACTCAGGAGTTGGCCAACAGGAGACTCATCTGTTAATTACAGCATGTAGCTAAGATGATCTAAGGGTTATGCAGTACACAATATGAAAATAAAATATACAGTATTGTGCTTTAGATGTTTATGTTATGTGTCTAACTATACAACTTCTAAGATGATTTCAGGGTTATACTGTATGTTGTGCTGAGAAAATACCATGTATTGTGCTGAGAAAATACCATGTATTGTGCTTTCGATTAAGTGTTTATGTTATGTTGAACTATTCAATCGTTATCGTTCCATGTCATAATTGAAGGTGTAAATGAATAGACATCTGGGGTGAGTCACATAGACCTATTGCTGAGATCGGCTTTATATTGAACCCACAGGGCAAACAACACCCACAGGGCAAACAATGGCTTCTTCCTCCAACTACCTCTGCCTCACACCTGACACTATGGAGTCCATTCTTCCAAGCTGTCTGTTACTCAGTCCATCTTTCTCTATTTCTCCTCTCCTCTCCAGTCAGTCCATAACTACCTTTCCAAACAACATCCATTGGAGGGGTCTGGCGGTCATGTCAGAGAGGGCTAATCATGATGAAGGAAAAAGGAAACCGCACACTGCTCTTGGTAGTATCACCGATATTTAATAAGTTTACGTATCGGCCTCACGGCCTTCGTCAGAGCTTTTCGAGAGGGCTAATTAGAGAGGGCTAATCACCAAAGCAGATCTCTCTCCAACAATCTCTCTCCTCACTCTTTCTTTCTCTTCTCTCTATCTACTGCTACTCAGGACCTGACCAGCCAATCTCCGATTAAAACCCACCCCACCTTATTTCAAAGAGAGAGGGAAAGAGGGAGGGAGAAAGAAAGGGTGAAAGAAAGACAAAGAGAGAGAGAGGAGAGGGATTGAGAGAGGCCACAGTCTATGAAATGGGGGCAGAGTTCCTGCAATCCTTTCTGAGAGACTGATGGCCATTGGCTGAGACTGCCCGGAGCCAGGGATGCCTGTTTGGGTAAGAGTCTAGAAGAGAAAAGACCCATACAACTGAAGTTGGAAAAAAAAAATACACCACTGTGGTGTTTTATTTTTCATTCAACTTTCATTCATGTAGGTCTGTCTAATTCAGACAATATCTATTTTTGTCAAGATAGATCCTAGTGTAAGAAAGGCAGCAAGTGCAACCAGCAGCTTTACAATATTCCAAGTTCCTGCGACACACAAAACAAGGAAATTGAAAATGGAAAACTCAGACCTGCTTGTATATCATTATGCTCTTTGGTAAAGCATTTATTTTTAGGGCAATATTGGTAGAAATGTTACAAATATGGAGGTTCAGGACCAGAGGATGCTCCTCAGAGGAGGAAGGGGAGGACCTTCCTACCCAGTGAATTTCATTTTTATTTAAATTGTGAAACATAAAAAAAGTTATCTTTTTGAGATAAAACTTTACTAAATACAGTATATTCACGTCACCAAATAATTCATGAAAAAACACTGTTTTGCAATGAAGGTCTACAGTAGCCTCAACAGCACTCTCTGGGGTAGCACCACGGTGTAGCCGGAGGACAGATAGTTTCCGTTCTCCTCTGGGTACATTGACTTCAATATGAAACCTAGGTGGCTCATGGTTCTAACCCCCTTCCATAGCCTTACACAGTAATTATGACAACTTCAGAGCTTTTGCAGCATCAACTGACATGTTGTCCACCCAATCAAAGGATTAGAGAATGAATCTAGTACTGAAAGCATAAGCTACAGCTAGCTGGTACTGCAGTGCATAAAATGTGGTGAGTATTTGAACAGTTTTGAACAAATTAATTTCTTTAAAATTGAAGGAGAAGCAAGACAGAGAGAGGGAGAGCTGGCTATATTTCCTTGTATTCTTTTCACTTTCACTTTCACTTACTTAGCTAGTGAATGCAGCTAGCTAGTTTAGCATACTCAAACACCTGACTCAAACAGAGAGAGATGCTATGTTAGCTAGCTGGCTATGGCTATCCAACACTGGAACTCTTCTAAGTCAAGATACGCTTTAGGTTTTATTAATTTATTGCCACCAAGGCCCGCCAGTGTAATTGCTCAACTGCTTTCTGTACACTGTACTGCATGATTGTAGCGGGTTTACTAACGCATTAGTTCTTGCTATGTTGACTATAATGATAGCTAATATGATGTCAATATGGTGGGGTGGGGGGAGTATAAAGGAATATAATTGATACAAAAAAAGAAAATAAAAGAAATGATGCAAACAATTAACTTGATAGAACCCACAATCTATCTGCACCCTGCCCTACCATCCATACCCTGATTGGAGTAAACTAACGGACAACAATACTTCTACTGCTACTTATACTGCTCACATGTACGGTACATGTAGTTAAATAATTATACAAATATTCTTAATTTCCTCTTTCTGCAAGTGCTGGATTTTCAACCAACCGACCATTCATTCTGATCTTAGAGAGGTGGAGGGGAGAGAGGAGGAAAGAGTATGACGTTTGACAGGGGGATGAAGATGACTACGCTGCAGACCTCTGTCTATGAAAAGACCCCAGGCTTCCGTCAGATTGGTGATTGTATACTCATCTGAACGATGTCCTGATCCAGACAGGTTAGAATGATGCCAGGAAGGAGGGGGGAGAGAAGAGATAAAGGCACAGATGAACAGATGGAATGAGAGAACAAAACGTTTCAGGGAGAAATAGGGAACTAAAAATTGGGAGAATTGTGGATAAAAATGGGGAGTATGGTGGATAAAATGAATGGGACAGAGTAGAGAACAAGCAAAGACAAAGAGAGAGCGTAATTGAGAATGAGAGTGAGTAAAAGAGAGAGTGAACGAGAGAGAGAGAAACAGAGAGAGATCAAGAGAGAAAACGACAGGAAGAGAAAAGGAGAGAGCGTGAGGTAGAGAGTAACTGTAGGGAGATATGGTACTTTGAAGAGATCAGAGGGCATGAGGCTAACCCGTCTCCCTGGCACACACACACAGAGGGAGAGAGAGAGCTCTGCCAGTATCACCCACTTCAAAGCTCTGTCTCTGTGCCACCACAACGGAGACCCCCTTCTCCTTCCGGAAGAGTCTGGGAGACACACACATGCGCGCACGCACGCACGCACACACACACACACACCACACACACACACACACACACACACACACTTGTGCACACACACACGCACAGAGATGAATCTTCTGCAGTGTATCTTGGGTATAGCAAGGGGGCGCTAGAAAGCTGTTTGAACTTAACTCCACCTTGTCATTGAAAGACGTGGGCGGAAAGGAGGGAGGAAATGAGGAAGGTTAGGAGGGAGGAAAGGAGGAAGGTTAGGAGGGAGGGAATGAAAGCCAATAAACACAGACAGTCCCCAAGATGAATGCTCGAGTGACAAGCTGAGGGAAATAGTATTGCAGCAGTTTAGACATCTGGTAATGTGCCTCAGTATATCCATTTCCTGCAATCAAACAATATAAAAACTCCAGACAGACAGCCTAATGAGAAAAAGACAGGAGATAAACTGAATTTAAAAAATATATTGATGAAAGTGTCAAGGTACTGTACTGTAGATAACATACACAAGTCAGACAACAGACCAGTGGAGGCTGCTGTCACATTAAATCACGTTTGATACCTTAATCCATTCCACCCATTACAATGATCCAGCTTCCCTTCACTTGCCTGCACTGAAAAATACATGTCAAATCTCCTTTGTACTGAGTGAGTTGGTGGAGGTGTTTACTATCGCCCAGCCAGAGTGAAGGAAGATTTAGAAGTCAAACTGAAATCCAGGGTGGATGGGATTAATGTGAGCAGCTGGGGAGGGGTTGTGTTTTGAAGGCCCCTGTTCTGTCCGTCACGGCCCATTTCCAGCAGAGCCAGTGTCCAGATGCATGGAGCTGATAGGCCGTATCAATTACAACCCAAACTGGCTCCACGGCACAGCTATCACAGCTATCGATTGTCAGTCACAGGCTGGATGAATGGCGTAGACTCTGAGCCAACAGGTTGACCGGGTGGTGTGTGTGTGATTGTGGGGGGAAAGAGAGAAGAGGAGAAGCAGATATTTCGCATGACAGCCTAGTTTGACCACTCACATTCAAGTATCTATATTACTCAGTCTCTCTATCTTAACACATTTGATGGCTACACCGTTGTGTACAACAGTATATCCAATATGAACCTAGCTCACCCATTGTACTGAATATCAGACCTACAGTCTGTCCACTCAAATACACTGGTGAACACAATGACATAGTGGATGGATTTATGCTGCCTCTTTAACCCTCCATGTGAGGTCCCTCCACACCTAAGCTGCTACCACCATCCATCCTTCCCTCTATCCCTCGATTGACTCTCTCCAAAACGGCATCTGTCTGTGTGAGGAGCTCTGTGTTGATCAGGCTGATGTAATGACAGCCTAAGCTGTACGTTGGAAGGTCTCACACATTAAGGCGCTGGCCAATCAGCTTTAGGTAATCTCAGCTCTACTTCCTGGAGAATGCTGGCTATGCTGAGCAGGCTTGGAGGCAGACAGGCGGTTTGGGCAGCTGGGGATATGTGTGTGTGTGTGTGTGTTTTGATGTGGAGGGTCTATATCTCTATGTGTTTGGGGAGTATAATTCTGAAATGATAAGATTTAGTGTAAATGGAGAGTAATTAAAACATGTATTTGAAAGCTGTGTTAATCATTTTGACCATAGCTACTAGTTTGTGAAATGTGTTACTGCTAGTCTCAGATCACCTGTGTCACATAGTGTTGTGTTTTCTCACGGAAAGAGAAACGTCAGTGACAGTCCCTCACCCACAGAGTCACAGTAATCCCCTGCAGCAAAGTTGGGAGTAAGCTGACGGCATGGAAAAAGATAAACAAGGATTGTCATTTTTCACCCCGTAATGGAAAATTGCACAGCACTTTCTCCCCGTAGCATTTATTGCTAATAGAGTTTTTTAAAATCCTTACAATCTAATTTACCGCAATAATTTCTACACACAAAATATACTTTCTAATTCTTTGCACATTGTTTTCTTTCTTCCATTTTAGTTAGCTATTTCCTTCTTACTTTAGGGAAGATATCAGAAGCAGAAATAGGTTGAGCAACAAGGCCTGAATCCACAATATCAAAACAATCTGAATTTGATTGTTTTCCTGAAACACAAATGGAATACTTTTATTTAAATTGACTTCTATCATTTAACAAAATACAGTCATTTTCTCAATAATAAAAAACTGCAAAGTCTCCCAAACATCTGAAGTCAACAAAAAGAAAAGTGACAGTCAGAGTGAAACATTCTGAAAGCAAAAAGAAAGTGTTTTCTTCCCTTCCCTCATAGAGCAGAGGATAGATTGAGGACGTCAGTGACGAATGTCTTGCATTAACTTTGTTGTTTACTTTCCCCCGGAAGCAGTGAAATAACCCTATTAAATCAAGTAGTCACTCGACCATCAATCTCAATGCAGCTGACTAGTCCCTCAAAGCTAAATGGGGTTTAGAATTTGCATGAGGCGAGTTTACCCACAAAGCCTTGCCTAAGAGGATTGCAGTTCAGACAGAGAGCTTATTGTCACACTTGTTCATAGACACGGATTAACGGTAGTAGACCACAAAAGCACTGCACTAACTTCATGGCAAGGCGCACAAGTTCCCTCTCACTGCATTGCTAGTGAAGAGATCTCTCTTTCAGTGGCAAAAATACAGAAAATTATAATGCAGCAGTTACTTCTGTGACATCTATGGATTAATAGCTACTCTGTACTCTTGATTTCCTTTCATTTCACATGAGTACTTACTGCATGGTTATTTTCCTTTTTGACTTTAGTTTCAAAATCAGGTGTTTATGGACACCAGAAAGGCCTGAAAATACAGTATTTTGGGTAACTCAGATTTTTCTGGCATTTCTCACATAGAAACTTAATTGAGAGGACTGATGTTGAATATGCTTTTTATATTTGTATCACAAGCCATTTTGGCGAGAATCATGATGAAAGTGGCCATTTTAGGTCCTTTTTAGCCCTATACATTCCTCTTGTCAGCAGCCTGATCACTACAAATAGACTCAATTTAAAGCATTTGAAAAGGTTGTGAGAACGTCGATATATGCCTTCCTCAGCACTCACAAAAAAAAGAAAAATGATTGCCCAGCACTGGGCAACAAAATACGGAGCGCGCTGCTTAGACCACTGCATCACCGTGGTTTACAATGCCGTGAGAATAGTTGATGATAGTTGACGGAAACACCAAGCGCGTTGTTATCTTCTATTTAGTTTTAAGCCTTCTCCAAACCATAGCCCTAAACTTAACCACTCGAAATGAATGCCTAAACTGTTCATCTTTGAGTTGTTTTTGTTTTAACCCTGTAACTACACAGAATTAACTTCTTATGGCTGCAGGGGCAGTATTGAGTAGCTTGGATGAAAAGGTGCCCAGAGGTGCCCAGAGTAAACTGCCTGCTCCTCGGTCCCAGTTGCTAATATATGCATATTATTATTAGTATTGGATAGAAAACACTCTGAAGTTTCTAAAACTGTTTGAATGATGTCTGTGAGTATAACAGAACACATATGGCAGGCAAAAACCTGAGAAAAAAATCCAAACAGGAAGTGGGAAATCTGAGTTTTGTAGGTTTTCTACTCATCGCCTATCGAATACACAGTGTGATATGGGTCATTTTGCACTTCCTACGGCTTCCACTAGATGTCAACAGTCTTTAGAACCTTGTCTGATGCTTCTACTGTGAAGTGGGGTTGAAGGAGAAGGGATTGAGTAAGGTCTACCATGACCTGAACATGCGCTGACCATGCGCGTTCATGTGAGAGCGAGCTCTGTTCCATCGCACTTTTGAAGACAAAGGAATTCTCCGGTTGGAACATTATTGAAGATCTATGTTAAAAACATCCTAAAGATTGATTCAATACATCGTTTGACATGTTTCTACTGACTGTTACGGAACTTTTTGACATTTCGTCTGCTTTTAGTGAACGTGCTTTGTGACTTTGGATTTGTTTACCAAACGCGCTAACAAAAGTAGCTATTTGGACATAAATGATGGACATTACCGAACAAAACTAACATTTCTTGTTGAAGTGGGAATCCTGGGAGTGCATTCCGATGAAGATCAGCAAAGGTAAGTGAAGATTTATAATGCTATTTCTGACTTTTGTTGACTCCACAATTTGGCGGGTAACTGTATGGCTTGCTTTTGTGGCTGAACGCTGTTCTCAGATTATTGAATATTGTGCTTTTGCCGTAAAGCTTTTTT
Source organism: Salvelinus namaycush (assembly GCF_016432855.1). NCBI lineage: Eukaryota > Metazoa > Chordata > Actinopteri > Salmoniformes > Salmonidae > Salvelinus > Salvelinus namaycush. The sequence goes on from NC_052343.1 coordinate 20,775,274, forward strand.
GAAATCTGACACAGCGGTTGCATTAACTTCTCTAGGGTAGGGGGCAGCATTTTCACGTTTGGATGAAAAACATACCCAAATTCAACTGCCAGTTACTCATCGCCATGAGATAAGATATGCATATTATTAGTAGATTTAGATAGGAAACACTCTGAAGTTTCTAAAACTGTTTGAATCATGTCTGTGAGTATAACATAACTTATTTAGCAGGCGAAACCCCGAGGACAAACCATTCAGATCTTTTCTTTTTTTGAGGTCACCGTCTTTTCAATGTGTTTTCATTGGGACACCACATTTCTAAGCAACTTGCTTGCAGTTCCTACGGCTTCCACTGGATGTCAACAGTCGTGAGAAATAGGTTGAGGTTATTCCTTTGTGTAATGAAGAAATATGGCCATCTTGAAGTCGAGGCACTCCTGGTGTCCTAGACATGCGTTTCAATCAAACAGAAGGCATGCTACATATCGTTTTAATCCTGTATTGAACACATATCATCCCGTCTTCAATTTTATCGATTATTAACGTTAAAAAATACCTAAAGTTGTATTACATAAGTAGTTTGACATTTTTTGGCAAAGTTTAAAGGTAACCTTTGATACATTTTGTCGTCATGTTTGAGCAAGTTGGAACCGGTGTTTTTCTGGATCAAACGCGCCAAATAAATGGACATTTTGGACATATATCGACGAAATTAATCGAACAAAAGGACCATTTGTGATGTTTATGGGACATATTGGAGTGCCAACAACAGAAGCTCATCAAAGGTAAGGCATTAATTATATTTTTATTCTGCGTTTTGTGTCGCTCCTGCAGGGTTGAAATGTTTTCTCGCTTTTGTTTACAATGGTGCTATGCTCAGATAATAGCATCGCATGCTGGATTTACAACAAGTGTAGCTTTAAAATGGTGTAAAATACTTGTATGTTTGAGGAATTTAAATTATGGGATTTCTGTTGTTTTGAATATGGCGCCCTGCAGTATCACTGGCTGTTGATGAGGTGGGATGCTAACGTCCCACCTACCCTAGATAGAATTAAAGATTAACTTGTTCTTAACCTATGTAAAACATGTATCTTTCATCGAAGTTTATGATGAGTATTTCTGTTATTGATGTGGCTCTCTGCAATTTCTCCGGATATTTTGGAGGCATTTCTGAACATGGCGCCAATGTAAACTGAGGTTTTTGGAAAGAAATATGAACTTTATCGAACAAAACATATATGTATTGTGTAACATGAAGTCCTATGAGTGTCATCTGATTAAGAACATCAAAGGTTAGTGATTCATTTTATCTCTATTTCTGCTTTTTGTGACTCCTGTCTTTGGCTGGAAAAATGGCTGTGTTTTTCTGTGATTTGGCGGTGACCTAACATAATCGTTTGTGGTGCTTTCGCTGTAAAGCCTTTTTGAAATCGGACACTGTGGTGGCATTAACAAGAAGTGTATCTTTAAAATGGTGTGAAATACTTGTATGCTTGAGGAATTTTAATTATGAGATTTCTGTTGTTTGAATTTGGCGCCCTGCACTTTCACTGGCTGTTGTCATATCATCCCGTTAACGGGATTGCAGAAACATACAAAGTAAACTATGGTCAGGGCGTGACAGGTAAACTACACGGTAATGTAAAAGTTGAATTTTTTTGTGATCCAATACGTAAAATGGCTGATTTCTTTTGATTTTCCCATGATGTCAAGCAAAGAGGCACTGAGTTTGAAGGTAGGCTTTGAAAGACATCCACAGGTACACCTCCAATTGACTCAAATGATGTCAATTAGCATATCAGAAGCTTCTAAAGACATGACATCATTTTCTGGAATTTTCAAGCTGTTTAAAGGCACAGTCAACTTAGTGTATGTAAACTTCTGACCCAATGAAATTGTGATACAGTGAATTCTAACAGGCTGACTACTCCGCTCGCGTCGCATGCGCGAGCATTGCAAAATAAATTTTGAAATCTATATTATTCAATTATTGCACCCACACTGCTCGCGCACGCCAACGAGCGTCTGCGACGCCAAGGGCTAAAATTTAACTCATTCCTATTTCTGATGCAGATTGCGCTGCAAGTCCTGCCTCTCCCATCTCCTCATTGGTTTATAGAAGCAGGTACCCACGTGCCATCTCCTCATTGGTTATACCCACGTAGGTGATTGAAAGACGAACTGTTTTGCCGTTAGTCATGATAATACAATGAAAGTTTAGATGCGATCACCATATAAGTTAAACGATGAAAAAGCCCGGGAGGAGGAGAGATGACTAGAAACGATTCGGTTGGCCGTTTTATGTGTGGATTAATTGTCGGAGTAGAGGTCCTTGTGCATTTCAATTAAAATAACAACTCAATGTTTATATCCCAGGACAAATTAGCTAACAACAACAAGCTAGCTAAATAGGACAAATTAACGTTAGCTAGCAAGTGCAAGCTAACTAGCTAAATTGCCATACATGTTTAATGCTTTTCGACCTGTCCCCAAATGAATGTCATTAGTTCAGAGTTTATTTTGATATTTTAACCTGCGTGTTGTGATCGCGTTTGGTGTTGGGGGGGAAAAAAACATTTATGCACGATAGCGCACGATGGCGCACGCGCACAACTGGTTTGGGTTCCGTGTAACTTTCACCCCTGAGTATAATTGTTTAAAGCAATATGACAATTTATAATTTTTTTAATTCAAGTGTTCTTTTGAGATTGAATACATGGAATAAATTAATGTGAAATTTTTATTTCAGAATCTATACATATTCCATATTACAGGAGGTATGTATAATTCTATAAAGAACCTAAAATTGCCACTTTCATCATGATTTTCTCCCCAAAATGTTTTGTTACAAATGTAAAAAGCATATCAATCTTCCTTTCTCCCAATGAAGTTTCTACGTGGGAATTGCAAGAACAATCAGAGATACCAAAAATAATTCCGGGCCTTCCTGGCGTGGAATTGCCCGCATGTAAAACATTTTTTTCTGGTACAATGTTTTGTTTGAAAACTGTAGGTTCATGTGTCATCTTTACTGTCTGAGGGTGTCATTAAGTAACATTTTTCCACCTGTCTGAACATAAGGGTTCTCTATTAATGGTAATATTCAAATAATAACTCCCCACTTCAGAGTACTTATACCATTCTCGGTGGTAAGACCTTTCATAAGTCACTATTTTATAAATATTATATAAAAAAATATATATTCAAAAAAATCTTGTCTCATCTTTGCAATGTCTCGTTGTTGCTGGATCCCTGTTCTGTGTTGTCAACTTAGCTTTTTAAATCATTTGAATAAGCCTCTTTCAGTATGAGCCTGTCTGCAGTGTTTCATTATAGTGAGGAAAGCAGCTTTGGATGCTAAATTTAACATGGATCTGCTGCACTAATTCTTTAATATTTATCAGAAGAAAAAAGTGCTTGAAATGTGGCTTCATCCGTGTTAGAAATTCAGCAAGAAAGCTGTGTGAACACATAAGTTATAAACAAGCTTTGACACCTCGTTTGATCCCTGAAACTCCCATATTTCAGATTATGATTATCAATATTTTTATGGTATTGAAATACATATTTCTCCTGCAGCACAGCTCAGAAATGCCTTAAAATTGTGGAAAATATTTCAATATTATGTCAACTCCATTTCTGTATATTAAAAATACCAACTATTGGCATTGTGAACCATAGAACACTGGAGAATACATTCAAAATGACAGTGAATATTTGAGAATCAGCACTAAACTAAATAAAAGCTGCATTAGGAACATTCAACAAGTTGCAAAACATATCAAAGTAACACACTGCTCCCTTGAGGAAGCAAAGAGACTGTCAGTGATGTACTATTCAGACAAGGATGAGCACAAAAGATACATAAAATCACATTGGCAGCTGCACAGTTCCTCCTCTCTTATCTCCACTGACTAGACTAGACTCATTTTGATTGAATAAGGAAGTGTGTGTGAAAACAGTGAAGCTAGCTATGTCACCCACCCTCTAGCCTGTTCCTGAGGCAACAACGACAGCTAGCTAGAGGAAGTCACAGTCTGTCTGGTACTTTCATATCACAGTATTTCACTAGTGCTGTCTGGGACACGAAAGGTATGGACTGGAGGCATGGGTTCTCACAGCCTCACCCAAGGCTTAAAATACATGACTTAAATCAGCGTCTTCTGACCCAAAACAGGACGACTTTACAACAATCCTTGCAACATAACCAAACATCCCTTTCGGATTTATATGTATTTCTTGCACAAACTTGACCCTGATTTACAGCTATCTGGCTGTCCCTTACCTTTTGTCAGGTATAAAGACTATGGGACACATTTAGTTCAGAGTGTGTCAAGGGCTCTCTTTTTATCTATGTGGCATACTTAGCATCTGAGGGATATTTAATGTATGTTCTGTCTTGGTGATACAATGTTTTAAGAGTCAGAGTGTCCTGCCCTGATCTGTTTCACCTGTCCTTGTGATTGTCTCCACCCTGCCCGCCTGACCACTCTGCCCGTCCCTGAGCCTGCCTGCCGTCCTGTGCCTAAGCTCCACTTCTGGATTAACGACCCCTGCCTGCCTTGACCTGTCGTTTGTCTGCCCCTGTGGTTACATTAAACATTGTTACTTCAACAGTCTGCACTTGGGTCTTACCTTGATTCCTGATACAGAGAGATACTGGCTTTGTTCCAATATCCACACTACTATACCAGTCAATGTGAAGAATCATTGTAGTGGCAAGTAGCTGCAAGTCAATAGACATGTTGCAAACATCTTACTGACAGTCTACTCATAGTTTAAATCAAGTGTTACCTGAGGATCAGATGTGGATGAATGCTGAGACTATACTCCTGCATTAATGAAGCGCTATTAAACTGAGCGGTCACCTTCTCCCAGCCTACCCAATGATCCACTTAAAGCTAGGGGTCCGGGCCCTGTAGGCCTCTTCAGTTTTGCCTCCCTCCAACACAAATATCCTGAGCTTACTTTATAATTGCATATGCCACTAACATACGCAGCTGTTCAGCCTGACTGCATCTGGTGCAGAATGAAGGAACCAAGGAAGGGAGGACAAGTTTAAAGGCATCCTGAAGTTTAGACGGAGAGGACAGTAAATACCCAAAGGCAGATATATAGGCGTCTTCTCTCTCCTCTCGCAAAATGGAAAGAATGAATATCTGAAATTATTAATGGAAAAATATGTTGGAGAATTAGGAAGGACTGATGTGTCTACATTTGAAATGGCACCCTTTTGGTGGACTAATTAGTGGACTAAAACAGAAATGGGGTGCAATTGGGCATGACACCTATGTTCTCCTTTGGTTGAGGGTAGCCCATGTGGAGGGAAATGCACATGTACAAGATCTATAAGATAAATAGGGAAAACACATGTGAGCAGTGTTGCTGTTTGATAGAGGGAATCTACTTCCTTACTGAAGGCTTGGGCACTGATCCCAGACCAGTAGAAAACCCCACTGAGCTGTGTCCCAGTAGGGGACCTCAGATCTGTTAAGTTATAAGCCTACAGGTGGGGTGACCACAGCCACATGCCAACCAAACAGGCACAGATGATGAGGAAGAATGGACTGATAAAGACACCTCTAAGTTTGTGTGTATGTACCTGTGTGTATATGTGTGTGTCACTGTGTACATTGTAGCTCTCATCAGGAAGAAATCACTCATATATATATATGAGTGATTTCTTCCTGATGAGAGCTACAATGTAGACAATGACACACACATATACACACAGGTACATACATACACATGTAGTAAAAAAGGAAAAATTGTCTCTCATCAGGGAGAAATCACTCAAATATAGTAAATGGACGTGAACAGATGGCTTGGCTGTGTGCAAATTATGAGCCGGAAGAGGACAGTGAGAATGTATCAGCTAAACTCACCGAAATAGCTGAATGTATACCAAACAACCAAAGATAAACTGTCTCAGATTATCAGTGACATTTACATGTCAGAAATGATAAGGGATTATTATCAGTGTTGGCAAATTGTAATTTAAATTAACCACTTTCAAAAGATTTGGAACATGTGCTTTGCCGATGGCACAACATACAAAGCTTTTGACCAGGATGAATAAATATGATCATGCTTGTGACAAATTACATTCACTGTGGATATGTAGTCTAGCTAATGCAAAACATAAAAAAAATAACAAATCTGAATCACTCGGACATACACTACCTTTCAAAAGTTTGGGGTCACTTAGAAATGTCCTTGTTCTTGAAAGAAAAGCACATTTTTTGTTCATTAAAATAACAAATTGATCAGAAATACAGTGTAGACATTGTTCATGTTGTAAATTATATTTATTGTTAATGGAATATCTACATAGGCGTACGGAGACCCATTATCAGCAACCATCACTACTGTGTTCCAATGGCACGTTGTGTTAGCTAATCCAAGTTTATCATTTTAAAAGGCTAATTGATCATTAGAAAACCCTTTTGTAATTATGTTAGCACAGCTGAAAACTGTCGTTCTGATTAAAGAAGCAATAAAACTGGCCTTCTTTAGACTAGTTGAGTATCTGGAGCATCAGCATTTGTGGGTTTGATTACAGGCTCAAAATGGCAGAAACAAAGACTTTCTTATGAAACTCATCAGTCTATTCTTGTTCTGAGAAATGAAGGCTATTCCATGTGAGAAATTGCCAAGAAACTGAAGCTCTAACCAGAATAGGAAGAGGAGTGGGAGGCCTCGGTGCACAACTGAGCAAGAAGACAAGTACATTAGAGTGTCTAGTCCTCAACTGGCAGCTTCATTAAATAGTACCCGCAAAACACCAGTCTCAACGTCAACAGTGAAGAGACGACTCCGGGATGCTGGCCTTCTAGGCAGAGTTCCTCTGTCCAGTGTCTGTGTTCTTCTGCTCATCTTAATCTTTTCTTTTTATTGGCCAGTCTGAGATATGGCTTTTTCTTTGCAACTCTTGTTACGTTCCCCAGTTTCTGTGTTGTGGTTTTGTATGTGTATGTTTCAGGATGGCTTCCTGGAATCCCCCAAGCAGCTGATTGGTCGACTCCATGGCAAATTGGAGTTGACCCCGCCCTCTTGTCAGAGGACGCAGCTGTCTTCAATTACAGACTCCTTCTGAAGCAATATAAGCCAGTGTTCTGTTGCTCAGAAGAGAGATGAGGGTGATATCCTGTGTTGGTTGTTGTTAGGAGAGAGATGATTAGTGTGTCCTGTGTTGGTTGAGTCAGAGAGCTGATTGGCTGTGTCTGTTGTGTGTCAATAGGACGCAGTGGTTTGATTATTGAAATTGTTTTTGTTTTTCTGTTGTTCCCAGGGAGGAAGGGGAAGGCACCTAGGGAGTGCTTAGGCAAGAGGCCCGCGGGCATACATATACCCGTAGTATATTCACTGTCTAGGCACACTAGGTAAGACCTGGGCGGACCACCCCCTGTATTTTGGTTAGTGCACCAGGTGGTGCTAGTTAAGTAAGTGGTGGGTAGGCAGGTAAGGTAGGAGAGGGGGCTTTGACATTTACTTTCTTTGCTTTGGCTGGCCCTTTTCCCCAAAATTACAGTGTGACGGAATAAATTCCTAGTAAACGGTAAATTCTCTGCCTTTTGTCATCCTTTCTCGCACCTACAGTCCCATACCTCTTTCACTCCACGGGGAGTTGAGTTGTAGCAGTGTGTTGCGTTCCCTCTTCCTAGAGGCGTTCGTAACAACTCTGTCTAGAAGTCCAGCAACCCGGAGTTGCCTCTTCACTGTTGACGTTGAGATTGGTGTTTTGCAGGTATTATTTAATGAAGCTGCCAGTTGAGGACTTGTGAGGTATCTGTTTCTCAAACTAGACACTCTAATGTACATTTTACACATTTTGTTGTGTTACAGCCAGCATTTAAAACCAATTAAATGTGTGTTTTATGTCACTGTCCTTCACACAATACCGCATAATGTCAAAGTGGAATTATGTTTTTCGAAATGTGTACAAATTAATTAAAATGGAACATGTAAATGTCTTAAGTCAATAAGTATTCAACCCCTTTGTTATGGCAAGACTAAATAAGTTCAAGAAGTAAGAAGTTAACAAGTCACATAATAAGTTGCATGGAATAACTCTGTGTGCAATAATAGTGTTTAACATGATTTTTGAATGATTTTCTCATCTCTGTACCCAACACATACAATTATCTGTAAGGTCCCTCAGTCAAGCAGTCCATTTCAAACAGATTCAACCACAAAGACCAGTGAGGTTTCCAATGTCTCGCAATGAAGGGCACCTATTGGTAGATTGATAAAAAAACAAAAAACAGACACTAAATATCCTTTTGAGCATGGTGAAGTTATTAATTACACTTTGGATGGTGTATCAATACACCCAGTCACTACAAAGATACAGCCATCCTTCCTAACTCAGTTGCCTGAGAGGAAAGAAACTGCTCAGGGATTTCACCATGAGGCCAATGGTGACTTTAAAACAGTTACAGAGTTTAATGGCTGTGATAGGAGAAAACTGAGGATGGATCAACAACATTGTACTTACTCCACCATAATTCAAAAGAAGGAAGCCTCTACAGAATAAAAATATTCCAAAACATGCATGCTGTTTGCAACAAGGCACTAACGTAATATTACAAAAAATGTGTCAAAGCACTTAACTTTTTGTCCTGAATACAAAGTGTTTTGCTTGGGGCAAATCCAATACAACACATTACTGGGTACCACTCTCCATAATTTTGAGCATAGTCTGCATTATGTTATGGGTATGCTTGTAATTGTTAAGGACTGGGGATTTGATCAGGAAAACCTGGTTTAGTCTGATTTCCACCAGACATGAATTCACCTTTCAGCAGGACAATAACCTAAACACAAGGCCAAATCCACACTGAGGTTGCTTACCAAGAAGACAGTGAATGCTCCTGACTGGCCGAGTTACAGTTTTGAATTAAATCTGCTTTGAAATCTATGGGAAGACTTGGTTGTCTAGCAATGATCAACAACCAATTTGACCGAACTTGAAACATTTTTCAAAGAACAATGGGCAAAGCTCTTAGAGACTTACCCAAAAAGACTTACATCTATAATCGCTGCCAAAGGTGATTCTAGCATATTGACTCAGGGGTGTGAATACTTAATAAAGTAGATACTTTTGTATTCATTTTCAATAAATGTAAAAATATCTAAACATGTTTTCACTTTGTCATTATGGGTTATAGTGTATAGATGGGTGAGATAAAAAAATACATTTTGAATCCATTTTCAATTCAGGCTGTAACACAACAAAATGGAAAATACATACTTTCTGAAGGCACGGTATGTGTGAAGATGTGCTTTGTGTTTTGAGGGAGTTCCAGGATGTGCTTTGTGTTTTGAGGGAGCTCCAGGATGAGCTTTGTGTTTTGAGGGAGCTCCAGGATGAGCTTTGTGTTTTGAGGGAGCTCCAGGATGAGCTTTGTGTTTTGAGGGAGCTCCAGGATGAGCTTTGTGTTTTGAGGGAGCTCCAGGATGTGCTTTGTGTTTTGAAGGAGCTCCAGGATGTGCTTTGTGTTTTGAGGGAGCTCCAGGATGTGCTTTGTGTTTTGAGGGAGCTCCAGGATGTGCTTTGTGTTTTGAGGGAGCTCCAGGATGAGCTTTGTGTTTGGAGGGAGCTCCAGGATGTGCTTTGTGTTTTGAGGGAGCTCCAGGATGTGCTTTGTGTTTTGAGGGAGCTCCAGGATGTGCTTTGTGTTTTGAGGGAGCTCCAGGATGTGTTTGTAATCTCTCTGATTGTGTTTGTGTAAACTGGAGATTCTCTATAATCAGACAGCACTGTGTCCCTGGCCCCCCGCTTTACTTGTTCTTCCGGTGTGTGTGTGTGCATATGTGTGTGTGTGTGTTTGTACAACGCTACCTGACTACTCATCAATGCACTGCAGTAGAGGGTCTCCCATGAATGTCCATTCACATGATTCCCTGTTTGAAGCCAGTTAAGAGGAGAGTCCCATCAAATCAACCATTCCAATATAGTGTTGTAGTAGTGGTGGTGTAATATGATGATGAAAGCCTTTTTTAGCCACAATGGCAACTGTTACTAGAAAGGAATATAATTGTCAATTTTTAGAGCAAATGTGCTAATGCGTCATTATCAGACAATGTTGACTGCAAATTGTATGCACACCACACTGATTAGTGGCCCGTCACATGCAAAATGTATTGGATGGGACATGCACCACTATGCGGTTTGTATAATATTAGATACAGTGACTTGCGAAAGTATTCACCCCTCTTTGGCATTTTTTTGCCTTACAACCTTACACTTTGAAGATGGAAAATATTTGTTTATTGTATAACAAACAAGAAGTAAGACAAAAAAACGGAAAACTTGAGCGTGCATAGCTAATCAACCCCCCCAAAGTCAATAGTTTGTAGAGCCACCTTTTGCAGCAATTACAGCTACAAGTCTCTTGGGGTATGTCTCTAAAAGCTTGGCACATCTAGCCACTGGGATTTTTGTCCATTCTTCAAGGCAATACTGCTCCAGCTCCTTCAAGTTGGATGGGTTCCGCTGGTGTACAGCAATCTTTAAGTCATACCACAGATCTTCAATTGGATTGAGGTCTGGGCTTTGACTAGGCCATTCCAAGACATTTAAATGTGTCCCCTTAAACCACTTGAGTGTTGCTTTAGCAGTATGCTTAGGGTCATTGTCCTGCTGGAAGGTGAACCTCTTTCCCAGTCTCAAATCTCTGGAAGACTGAAACAGTTTTCCCTCAAGAATTTCCCTGTATTTAGCGCCATCCATCATTCCTTCAATTCTGACCAGTTTTCCAGTCCCTGCCGATGAAAAACATCCCCACAGCATGATGCTGCCACCACCATGCTTCACTGTGGGGATGGAGTTCTCTGGGTGATGAGAGGTGTTGTGTTTGCGCAAGACGTAGCGTTTTCCTTGAAGGCCAAAAAGCTCAATTTTAGTCTCATCTGACCAGAGTACCTTCTTCCATATGTTTGGGGAGTCTCCTTTTGGTGAACACCAAATATGTTTGCTTATTTTTTTCAGATACTCTTCCGTAAAGCCCAGCTCTGTGGAGTGTACGGCTTAAAGTGGTCCTATGGACAGATACTCCAATCTCCGCTGTGGAGCTTTGCAGCTCTTTCAGGGTTATCTTCAGTCTCTTTGTTGCCTCTCTGATTAATGGCCTCCTTGCCTGGTCCGTGAGTTTTGGTGGGCGGCCCTCTCTTGGCAGGTTTGTTGTGGTGCCATATTCTTGAAATTTTTTAATAATGGATTTAATGGTGCTCTGTGGGATGTTCAAAGTTTCAGATTCAGATTTTTTTTATAACCCTACCCTGATCTGTACTTCTCCACAACTTTGTCCCTGACCTGTTTGGAAAGCTCCTTGGTCTTCATGGTGCCGATTATAAGGTGGTGCCCCTTGCTTAGTGGTGTTGCAGACTCTGGGGCCTTTCAGAACAGGTGTATATATACTGAGATCATGTGACAGATCATGTGACACTTAGATTGCACACAGGTGGACTTTATTTAACAAATTATGTGACTTTTGAAGGTAATTGGTTGCACCAGATCTTATTTAGAGGCTTCATAGCAAAGGGGTGAATACATATGCACGCACAATTCTTCCGTTTTTTATATTTTAGAATTGTTTGAAACAAGTATTTTTTTCAATTCACGTCACCAATTTGGACTATTTTGTGTATGTCAATTACATGAAATAAAAATAAAAATCCATTTAAATTACCGGTTGTAATGCAACAAAATAGGAAGAACGCCAAAGGGGGTGAATACTTTTGCAAGGCACTGTAAATAGGGGAAATCCATTACGTAAATGGGGCCCCGTGTGAAGAGAATCCCAGTAACTGTACTAATATCTAGATGCATAATGATATCCAACAGTCAGTTTAACTGTTAGGATACAGACTGGACAGGCACATTTCTAGTGTCCACGGTCACTGCTTGATTAGACGAAACCCCCTGAAACCTCTCTCTTTTAGCACCCCTGATTTCAGCGACCATTCCTCCCCATACACACAAAGACCTTGTGTAGTTACAGTTAGCACATGGTGCTAACATGCACATGGAAAAATCTCACTTCCCAAATGAGTCTGTAAACAAGATGTGAAGGCGGTGCCGGCACTATAATTTGCAGAAATAAGTGTCAGGGGGCAGTTATGGCGTTATTTAGTGCACCATAAAGAGCCAGGCTATTGATTCGAGAGCAGAAGCGTCTCCACAGTTATTTCTGTCGTCGTCACTCTCATTAAACTGATCTATAGTGCTCGCTATTCTCCTCTCTGCCCATCTGCCTCTGTGTCTCTTTCAGTGTCTATATCCTCTATCCTTCTCAGTGTTTGTTCATACCTGTCCATATTAGAGGTTGACCGATTATGATTTTTCAATGCCGATACCGATTATTGGAGGACCAAAAAAAGCTGATACCAATTAAATCGGCCAATTTTTTTTATAAATATATTTGTAATGACGACAATTACAACAATACTGAATGAACACTTTTATTTTAACTTAAAATAATACATAAATAAAATCAATTTAGTCTCAAATAAATAATGAAACATGTTCAATTTGGTTTAAATAATGCAAAAACACAGTGTTGGAGAAAAAAGTAAAAGTGCAATATGTGCCATGTAAAAAAGCTAATGTTTAAGTTCCTTGCTCAGAACATATGAAAGCTCAAATCAAATCAAATGTTTTTTGTCACGTGCGCCGAATACAACAGGTGTAGACCTTACAGTGAAATGCTTACTTACAGGCTCTAAATAATAGTGCAGGTGTTAGGGGAACAATAGGTAAGTAAAGAAATAAAACTACAGTAAAAAGACAGGCTATACACAGTAGCGAGGCTATAAAAGTAGCAAGGCTACATACAGACACCGGTTAGTCAGGCTGATTGAGGTAGTATGTACATGAATGTATAGTTAAAGTGACTATGCATATATGATGAACAGAGAGTAGCAGTAGCGTAAAAGAGGGGGTGGTGGGTGGCGGGACACAATGCAGATAGCCCGGTTAGCCAATGTGCGGGAGCACTGGTTGGTCGGCCCAATTGAGGTAGTATGTACATGAATGTATAGTTAAAGTGACTATGCATATATGATAAACAGAGAGTAGCAGCAGCGTAAAAATATGCAAATAGTCCGGGTAGCGATTTGATTACCTGTTCAGGAGTCTATGGCTTGGGGGTAAAAACTGTTGAGAAGCCTTTTTGTCCTAGACTTGACACTCCGGTACCGCTTGCCATGCGGTAGTAGAGAGAACAGTCTATAACTGGAGTGGCTGGGGTCTTTGACGATTTTTAGGGCCTTCCTCTGACACCGCCTGGTGTAGAGGTCCTGGATGGCAGGCAGCTTAGGCCCAGTGATGTACTGCTCTGCCTTGCGGTCAGAGGCCGAGCAATTGCCGTACCAGGCAGTGATGCAACCAGTCAGGATGCTCTCGATGTTGCAGCTGTAGAACCTTGTGAGGATCTCAGGACCCATGCCAAAACTTTTTCGTTTCCTGAGGGGGAATAGGCTTTGTCGTGCCCTTCACGACTGTCTTGGTGTGTTTGGACCATTCTAGTTTGTTGTTGATGTGGACATCTTGGAACTTGAAGCTCACAACCTGATCCACTAAAGCCCCGCCGATGAGAATGGGGACGTGCTCGGTCCTCCTTTTCCCGTAGTCCACAATCATCTCTTTAGTCTTGGTTACGTTGAGGGATAGGTTGTTATTCTGGCACCACCCGGCCAGGTCTTTGACCTCCTCTCTATAGTCTGTCTCTTTGTTGTCGGTGATCAGGCCTACCACTGTTGTGTCGTCTGCAAACTTAATGATGGTGTTGGAGTCGTGCCTGGTCATGCAGTCGTGGGTGAACAGGGAGTACAGGAGGGGACTGAGCACGCACCCCTGGGGAGCTCCTTTGTTGAGGATCAGCGTTGCAGATGTGTTGCTACCTACCCCCACCACCTGGGGGCGGCCCATCAGGAAGTCCAGGATCCAGTTGTAGAGGGAGGTGTTCAGTGCCAGGATCCTTAGATTAGTGATGAGCTTTGAGGGTACTATGGTGTTGAACACTGAGCTGTAGTCACTTCATGGCTACGGACGTGAGTGCTACGTGTCTGTGGTCATTTAGGCAGGTTGCCTTTGTGTTCTTGTGCACAGGGACTATGGTGGTCTGCTTGAAACATGTTGGTATTATAGACTCAATCAGGGACATGTTGAAAATGTCAGTGAAGACACCTGCCAGTTGGTCAGCACATGCCCGGAGCACACGTCCTGGTAATCCGTCTGGCCCTGCAGCCTTGTGTATGTTGACCTGTTTAAAGGTCTTACTCACGTCGGCTACGGACAGCGTGATCACACAATCGTCCGGAACAGCTGATGCTCTCATACATGCCTCAGTGTTGCTTGCCTCAAAGCGAGCACAGAAGTGATTTAGCTCATCTGGTAGGTTCGTGTCACTGGGCAGCTCACGGCTGTGCTTCCCTTTGTAGTCTGGTGGTTCCTTTTAACATGAGTCTTCAATATTCCCAGTTAAGAAGTTGTAGGTTGTAGTTATTATAGGAATTATAGGACTATTTCTCTCTATACCATTTGTTTTTCATATACCTTTGACTATTGGATGTTCTTATAGGCACTATAGTATTGCCAGCCTAATCTCGGGAGTTGATAGGCTTGAAGTCATAAACAGCGCAATGCTTGAAGCACAGCGAAGAGCTGCTGGCAAATGCAGGAAAGTGCGGTTTGAATAATGCTTACGAGCCTGCTGCTGCCTACCACCACTCAGTCAGACTGCTCTATAAAATATCAAATCATAGACTTAATTATCATATAATAAACACACAGAAAAACGAGCCTTAGGTCATTAATAGGGTCAAATCCGGAAACTATAATTTAGAAAACAAAACGTTTATTCTTTCAGTAAAATACGTAACCGTTCCGTATTTTTTCGATCGTGCAGCAACCCCAAGTCTAAATATTGCTGTTACATTGCACAACCTTCAATGTTATGTCATAATTATGTAAAATTCTGGCAAATTAATGACGATCTTTGTTAGGAAGACATGGTCTTCACACAGTTCGCAACGAGCCAGGCAACCCAAACTGCTGCATATACCCTGACTTGCACAGAACGCAAGAGAAGTGACACAATTTCCCTAGTTAAAAGAAATCCATGTTAGCAGGCAATATTAACTAAATATGCAGGTTTTAAAAAATGTACTTGTGTGTTGATTTTAAGAAAGGCATTGATGTTTATGGTTAGGTACACATTGATGCAATGACAGTGCTTTTTTCGCGAATGAGCTTGTTAAATCATCACCCGTTTAGCGAAGTAGGCTGTGATTCGATGATAAATGAACAGGCACCGCATTGATTGTATGCAACGCAGGACAAGCTAGATAAACTAGTAATATCATCAACCATGTCTAGTTAACTAGTGATTATGTTAAGATTGATTGTTTTTTATAAGATAAGTTTAATGCTAGCTAGCAACTTGCCTTGGCTCCTTGCTGCCCTCGCGTAACAGGTGAAGTTATTTGGATTTTTACGAATTATCTTTGAAAGAAAAATGGACGTTTCTTTTTTTGCTCAGTTTATATCCTCTCTAACCCTCACTGTGTGTTCATAGTTCGTACCTGTCAATGTTTCCCCTCTCTATGACTATGTAATGCTGTGCCCTTCTGTCTGTCTCTCTCTGTCTTTCATTATGTTTCTGTATAACATACTATAGTCTACTCCAGCTAGAGTATGTGGGAGTACTGAAAAGAGCTATACAAATAAAGATATTATTATTAGGGATTATTATTATTATTATGTGAGAGTACTGTAGTGTAGTACCGGTACTTTCTTCAAAATCATTCAACAGCATCAAGGAGAATGGAAGGATGCCCAACAAGCAACAACAATGGCAGCCAAACTGAATTTGTTGTTGGTACATACTCGGAACACTTCATTCTGTTTAAACTCTGTTTGTTTATTTGGATCCTGTTTCTGGTACAAGAACTGGCAGACTATACCAGGCTTATGGCTGCGTCTGCTTTGGCAAGAACCCAGGCGGTTCTGCTAAGCCTGTACTCTTCCTCTTCTATAGGGCTCAGTGTATACGCACGCACGCACACGCACACGCACACACACACACACACACACACACACACACACACACACACACACACACACACACACACACACACACACACACACACCAACACCAACTTGAGAAATTCCATCTCATCTGCTCCAAATGATTTGGTACAAATCTAATCACCTGAAGTACTGATTATGTGAAGCTACAAGTGAACAAAAATCATTACTTGTGGTTGGAATTCCATTTCCATTTCATTGTCCAAACTGAAGAAAACAAATGTCTGTAAAAAGATAATGTGAAGGAACAGCAATATACAATATATTAAGAACACCTGCTCTTTCCATGACATAGACTGACCAGGTGAATCCAGGTGAACGCTATGATGGCTTATTCATTTCACTTGTTAAATCCACTTCAGTCAGTGTAGATGAAGGAGAGGAGACAGGTTAAAGAAGGATTTTCAAGCCTTGAGACAATTGATACATGGATTGTGTATGTGTGCCATTCAGAGGGTGAATGGGCAAGACAAAAAATGTAAGTGTCTTTGAATGGGATATGGTAGTAGGTGTGAGGCGCACCGGTTTGTGTCAAGAACTGCAATGCTGCTGGGTTTTTCATGCTCAACAGTTTCCCCTGTTTATCAAGAATGGTCCACCACCCGAAGGATATCCAGCCAACTTGACACAAATGTGGGAAACATTGGAGTCAACATGGGTCAGCATCCCTGTAGAGCGCTTTTCGGCACCATGCCCTAACGGATTGAGCCTGTTCGTAGGGCAAAAGGGGGTCCAACTCAATATTAGGAAGATGTTCCTAATGTTTTCTATACACAATGGCTTGTACACAATGGCTTGCTCTGTGATAAACACACATTGAGCAAGAAATAGTCAAGTATTGGTTGCCTAACCAACATACCACATACAGGGAAACTGAATTGGTTAAAAGCCTTTTCAGATCATACCAACAGAAGTAATCGGAAATTAGGAACATTAAGAGAACATTGATTTACCCATCTACAGTATTTCAGCCACTGTTATATATGAAGATAAATCCTTTTCCCACCACATTTCCTCTTGACAGAAAATACTTAAATATCAATTTGCGTTTTTTTTTTTTTTGAATTTGCTGTCTTGTTGCTATGAACGTTGCAAGTCAATGTCAGTCACTTTCATAGTGTGTCCTCTGACTATGACTCCAATTATTGATCCAATTCAAGAAAGAAGCCTTCCTGCACATTACTGACACTCCAATTAAAAAGCTGTGTTTTTGTAGAATCCCTTTACATTCTCTGAGTTGACCCCAAATTCTTATCACAAAATAAAACTATTCCACTGCATCGCAGTGCTAACTGCGCCACCAGAGTCTCTGGGTTCGCGCCCAGGCTCTGTCGCAGCCGGCCGCGACCGGGAGGTCCGTGGGGCGACGCACAATTGGCATAGCGTCGTCCGGGTTAGGGAGGGTTTGGCCGGTAGGGATATCCTTGTCTCATCGCGCTCCAGCGACTCCTGTGGCGGGCCGGGCGCAGTGCGCGCTAACCAAGGGGGCCAGGTACACGGTGTTTCCTCCGACACATTGGTGCGGCTGGCTTCCGGGTTGGAGGCGAGCTGTGTTAAGAAGCAGTGCGGCTTGGTTGGGTTGTGCTTCGGAGGACGCATGGCTTTCGACCTTCGTCTCTCCCGAGCCCGTACGGGAGTTGTAGCGATGAGACAAGATAGTAATTACTAGCGATTGGATACCACGAAAATTGGGGAGAAAATGGGATAAAATTTAAAAATAAAAATTAAAAAAACAACAACTATTGAACGCATCCACTGAACGCATCCTTAAAGGTCAAGTTAGCCCTTTACAACCAAATCTCTTTTTATATAAATGGCATGCTGTCCAGACACTATTTTTTAGCGATTTCACTTGTTTTTGATAAAGTTACCCCAACCAGCGATAAAGTTCCTCATCCTGGTTTGCAGATATCAAATGTTAATGTTATTAGTCACAGGTGTTTCACCTTACAGTGAAATGCTTACTTACAAGCCCCTAACCAACAATGCAGTATAACAAATATGAATAAGAATAAGAAATAAAAGTAACAATGTTCATAATGACACAATTTCATGTGTACAACATCTAAAGACTTGCATCACTATACTGAGAACTTTCCCGAATCTAAAAGGAATAATTTGGGTGTTTTTGGAGCATTTGTTGATGTTTTTCAGAGCCCAATACTGCACAATGAGGATGAGGAAGTGAATCGCTGGTTGGGGTAAGTTTCTCAAAAACAAGTGAAATCTGAAAAAAAGTATCTGGACGCTTCTATAACATTTAATTTACATTAAATTACAGCTAAATTCTCTTTTAACGTGTTGTGCCATATTCTCAGGGTCTGCACTGCGTCTCAGGCCTCTATGCAGATTACAATCAGAATAGAATGTCAATATAGCAATCAATACGCCAATATAGTACATGTATAACAATATCAATACTAAGTAAAGGTCTGTTTTTTGGGCTGTTGCTGGTTTATAAACAGCAGTAGTATTGGATGGTTTAGGAGGCTTACCTCTGGGGTTCTGGTTTCATTTTCTTGCAGACACAGCGATGATGATGATTAGGAGGGTGAGGATGAAGCCTCCCGCCACCAGCATGTAACACTTCCTCTTCCTAATCTCCCTCTGTGGGTCAGATCAGATTAGATTCAATTAGAAAACGATATAATCTGCAACATATTCAATACATACAACACAAACATTTAATCTCCTCCCTGGAGTTACACACCAAATACTTTCCCAACATTCCCTACTAAATAGACACCATGCAGGCACCCATCGTAATACCAGGTGAAATGGCTGAAACACAATTGTGGGTTATTGGGTTACATTAGGTTTGTACATCAGAATGTATTTTCAGAAATAACTTATCATAAAGACTTGATTTGAGTTTGGTCAAGTGCTTGGTGATTAATGATGAGAGAAACCATTAAGAGCCAGTGGTGTCTGATCACAGAACACAGAAACAACAACATTTTCCTTCACATGCTCTCTATCCTCTTTTTCATTAGAAGGGGTTATATCTATGGACTGGGAATTGTTTCAACATCATTTATCAACTTTTTTTCTTCTAATATTGCCTGTGGTGTAAC
The DNA here is from genome assembly GCF_016432855.1 of Salvelinus namaycush. Lineage (NCBI taxonomy): Eukaryota > Metazoa > Chordata > Actinopteri > Salmoniformes > Salmonidae > Salvelinus > Salvelinus namaycush. The sequence continues at coordinate 20,794,423 of NC_052343.1, forward strand.
TTCAAACTTGAAATGGTTCAAACAACTTCCCCACATAGAACACAAGCTGTGTTATCCGCCCATGTTCATAACTCTCAATGTGTAGTAACAAAATATATTTTAAAAAATGAATGAAAAATAACCTCAACTAGAAATGAAAATAACTAGAATGGAGAACAGGGGTTAGAGATATTTATATATTTCCCTGGCTCCTAGCCTCCTCGGGCGATAGGTGATGTGTCAGAGCAGGGGTTAGAGATATTTATATATTTCCCTGGCTCCTAGCCTCCTCGGGCGATAGGTGATGTGTCAGAGCAGGGGTTAGAGATATTTATATATTTCCCTGGCTCCTAGCCTACACAGGCGATGGGTGATGTGTCAGAGCAGGGGTTAGAGATATTTATATATTTCCCTGGCTCCTAGCCTACACAGGCGATGGGTGATGTGTCAGAGCAGGGGTTAGAGATATTTATATATTTCTCTGGCTCCTAGCCTCCTCAGGCGATGGGTGATGTGTCAGAGCAGGGGTTAGAGATATTGATATATTTCCCTGGCTCCTAGCCTCCTCGGGCGATGGGTGATGTGTCAGAGCAGGGGTTAGAGATATTGATATATTTCCCTGGCTCCTAGCCTCCTCAGGCGATGGGTGATGTGTCAGAGCAGGGGTTAGAGATATTTATATATTTCCCTGGCTCCTAGCCTCCTCGGGCAATGGGTGATGTGTCAGAGCAGGGGTTAGAGATATTGATATATTTCCCTGGCTCCTAGCCTCCTCAGGCGATGGGTGATGTGTCAGAGCAGGGGTTAGAGATATTGATATATTTCCCTGGCTCCTAGCCTCCTCAGGCGATGGGTGATGTGTCAGAGCAGGGGTTAGAGATATTTATATATTTCTCTGGCTCCTAGCCTCCTCAGGCGATGGGTGATGTGTCAGAGCAGGGGTTAGAGATATTTATATATTTCCCTGGCTCCTAGCCTCCTCGGGCGATGGGTGATGTGTCAGAGCAGGGGTTAGAGATATTGATATATTTCCCTGGCTCCTAGCCTCCTCAGGCGATGGGTGATGTGTCAGAGCAGGGGTTAGAGATATTTATATATTTCCCTGGCTCCTAGCCTCCTCGGGCGATGGGTGATGTGTCAGAGCAGGGGTTAGAGATATTGATATATTTCCCTGGCTCCTAGCCTCCTCAGGCGATGGGTGATGTGTCAGAGCAGGGGTTAGAGATATTTATATATTTCCCTGGCTCCTAGCCTCCTCGGGCGATTGGTGATGTGTCAGAGCAGGGGTTAGAGATATTTATATATTTCCCTGGCTCCTAGCCTCCTCAGGCGATGGGTGATGTGTCAGAGCAGGGGTTAGAGATATTTATATATTTCCCTGGCTCCTAGCCTCCTCAGGCGATGGGTGATGTGTCAGAGCAGGGGTTAGAGATATTTATATATTTCCCTGGCTCCTAGCCTCCTCAGGCGATGGGTGATGTGTCAGAGCAGGGGTTAGAGATATTTATATATTTCCCTGGCTCCTAGCCTCCTCGGGCGATAGGTGATGTGTCAGAGCAGGGAGGGGAGATATTTATATATTTCCCTGGCTCCTAGCCTCCTCAGGCGATGGGTGATGTGTCAGAGCAGGGGTTAGAGATATTTATATATTTCCCTGGCTCCTAGCCTCCTCGGGCGATGGGTGATGTGTCAGAGCAGGGGTTAGAGATATTGATATATTTCCCTGGCTCCTAGCCTCCTCAGGCGATGGGTGATGTGTCAGAGCAGGGGTTAGAGATATTGATATATTTCCCTGGCTCCTAGCCTCCTCAGGCGATGGGTGATGTGTCAGAGCAGGGGTTAGAGATATTGATATATTTCTCTGGCTCCTAGCCTCCTCAGGCGAAGGGTGATGTGTCAGAGCAGGGGTTAGAGATATTTATATATTTCCCTGGCTCCTAGCCTCCTCGGGCGATGGGTGATGTGTCAGAGCAGGGGTTAGAGATATTGATATATTTCCCTGGCTCCTAGCCTCCTCAGGCGATAGGTGATGTGTCAGAGCAGGGGTTAGAGATATTTATATATTTCCCTGGCTCCTAGCCTTTTCAGGCGATAGGTGATGTGTCAGAGAAGGGGTTAGAGATATTTATATATTTCCCTGGCTCCTAGCCTCCTCAGGCGATAGGTGATGTGTCAGAGCAGGGGTTAGAGATATTTATATATTTCCCTGGCTCCTAGCCTCCTCAGGCGATAGGTGATGTGTCAGAGCAGGGGTTAGAGATATTTATATATTTCCCTGGCTCCTAGCCTCCTCAGGCGATAGGTGATGTGTCAGAGCAGGGGTTAGAGATATTTATATATTTCCCTGGCTCCTAGCCTCCTCAGGCGATGGGTGATGTGTCAGAGCAGGGGTTAGAGATATTGATATATTTCCCTGGCTCCTAGCCTCCTCAGGCGATAGGTGATGTGTCAGAGCAGGGGTTAGAGATATTTATATATTTCTCTGGCTCCTAGCCTCCTCAGGCGATAGGTGATGTGTCAGAGCAGGGGTTAGAGATATTTATATATTTCCCTGGCTCCTAGCCTCCTCAGGCGATAGGTGATGTGTTAGAGCAGGGGTTAGATATATGTATATATTTCCCTGGCTCCTAGCCTCCTCAGGCGATAGGTGATGTGTCAGAGCAGGGGTTAGAGATATTTATATATTTCCCTGGCTCCTAGCCTCCTCGGGCGATGGGTGATGTGTCAGAGCAGGGGTTAGAGATATGTATATATTTCCCTGGCTCCTAGCCTCCTCAGGCGATAGGTGATTTGTCAGAGCAGGGGTTAGAGATATTGATATATTTCCCTGGCTCCTAGCCTCCTCAGGCGATGGGTGATGTGTCAGAGCAGGGGTTAGAGATATTTATATATTTCCCTGGCTCCTAGCCTCCTCGGGCGATGGGTGATGTGTCAGAGCAGGGGTTAGAGATATTGATATATTTCCCTGGCTCCTAGCCTCCTCAGGCGATGGGTGATGTGTCAGAGCAGGGGTTAGAGATATTTATATATTTCCCTGGCTCCTAGCCTCCTCAGGCGATGGGTGATGTGTCAGAGCAGGGGTTAGAGATATTTATATATTTCCCTGGCTCCTAGCCTCCTCGGGCGATGGGTGATGTGTCAGAGCAGGGGTTAGAGATATTTATATATTTCCCTGGCTCCTAGCCTCCTCGGGCGATGGGTGATGTGTCAGAGCAGGGGTTAGAGATATTTATATATTTCCCTGGCTCCTAGCCTCCTCAGGCGATGGGTGATGTGTCAGAGCAGGGGTTAGAGATATTTATATATTTCTCTGGCTCCTAGCCTCCTCAGGCGATGGGTGATGTGTCAGAGCAGGGGTTAGAGATATTTATATGTTTCCCTGGCTCCTAGCCTCCTCAGGCGATAGGTGATGTGTCAGAGCAGGGGTTAGAGATATTTATATATTTCCCTGGCTCCTAGCCTCCTCAGGCGATGGGTGATGTGTCAGAGCAGGGGTTAGAGATATTTATATATTTCCCTGGCTCCTAGCCTCCTCAGGCGATGGGTGATGTGTCAGAGCAGGGAGGGGAGATATTTATATATTTCCCTGGCTCCTAGCCTCCTCAGGCGATGGGTGATGTGTCAGAGCAGGGGTTAGAGATATTTATATATTTCCCTGGCTCCTAGCCTCCTCAGGCGATGGGTGATGTGTCAGAGCAGGGGTTAGAGATATTTATATATTTCCCTGGCTCCTAGCCTCCTCAGGCGATGGGTGATGTGTCAAAGCAGGGAGGGGAGATATTTATATATTTCCCTGGCTCCTAGCCTCCTCAGGCGATGGGTGATGTGTCAGAGCAGGGGTTAGAGATATTTATATATTTCCCTGGCTCCTAGCCTCCTCAGGCGATGGGTGATGTGTCAGAGCAGGGGTTAGAGATATTTATATATTTCCCTGGCTCCTAGCCTCCTCAGGCGATGGGTGATGTGTCAGAGCAGGGAGGGGAGATATTTATATATTTCCCTGGCTCCTAGCCTCCTCAGGCGATGGGTAATGTGTCAGAGCAGGGGTTAGAGATATTTATATATTTCCCTGGCTCCTAGCCTCCTCAGGCGATGGGTGATGTGTCAGAGCAGGGGTTAGAGATATTTATATATTTCCCTGGCTCCTAGCCTCCTCAGGCGATGGGTGATGTGTCAGAGCAGGGGTTAGAGATATTTATATATTTCCCTGGCTCCTAGCCTACACAGGCGATGGGTGATGTGTCAGAGCAGGGGTTAGAGATATTTATATATTTCCCTGGCTCCTAGCCTACACAGGCGATGGGTGATGTGTCAGAGCAGGTTTTAGAGATATTTATATATTTCCCTGGCTCCTAGCCTCCTCGGGCGATAGGTGATGTGTCAGAGCAGGGGTTAGAGATATTTATATATTTCCCTGGCTCCTAGCCTACACAGGCGATGGGTGATGTGTCAGAGCAGGGGTTAGAGATATTGATATATTTCCCTGGCTCCTAGCCTACACAGGCGATGGGTGATGTGTCAGAGCAGGGGTTAGAGATATTTATATATTTCCCTGGCTCCTAGCCTCCTCGGGCGATGGGTGATGTGTCAGAGCAGGGGTTAGAGATATTGATATATTTCCCTGGCTCCTAGCCTCCTCAGGCGATGGGTGATGTGTCAGAGCAGGGGTTAGAGATATTGATATATTTCCCTGGCTCCTAGCCTCCTCGGGCGATGGGTGATGTGTCAGAGCAGGGGTTAGAGATATTGATATATTTCCCTGGCTCCTAGCCTCCTCAGGCGATGGGTGATGTGTCAGAGCAGGGGTTAGAGATATTTATATATTTCCCTGGCTCCTAGCCTCCTCGGGCGATGGGTGATGTGTCAGAGCAGGGGTTAGAGATATTGATATATTTCCCTGGCTCCTAGCCTCCTCAGGCGATGGGTGATGTGTCAGAGCAGGGGTTAGAGATATTTATATATTTCCCTGGCTCCTAGCCTCCTCGGGCGATTGGTGATGTGTCAGAGCAGGGGTTAGAGATATTTATATATTTCCCTGGCTCCTAGCCTCCTCAGGCGATGGGTGATGTGTCAGAGCAGGGGTTAGAGATATTTATATATTTCCCTGGCTCCTAGCCTCCTCAGGCGATGGGTGATGTGTCAGAGCAGGGGTTAGAGATATTTATATATTTCCCTGGCTCCTAGCCTCCTCGGGCGATAGGTGATGTGTCAGAGCAGGGAGGGGAGATATTTATATATTTCCCTGGCTCCTAGCCTCCTCAGGCGATGGGTGATGTGTCAGAGCAGGGGTTAGAGATATTTATATATTTCTCTGGCTCCTAGCCTCCTCAGGCGATGGGTGATGTGTCAGAGCAGGGGTTAGAGATATTTATATATTTCCCTGGCTCCTAGCCTACACAGGCGATGGGTGATGTGTCAGAGCAGGGGTTAGAGATATTTATATATTTCCCTGGCTCCTAGCCTCCTCAGGCGATGGGTGATGTGTCAGAGCAGGGGTTAGAGATATTGATATATTTCGCTGGCTCCTAGCCTCCTCAGGCGATGGGTGATGTGTCAGAGCAGGGGTTAGAGATATTTATATATTTCTCTGGCTCCTAGCCTCCTCAGGCGATGGGTGATGTGTCAGAGCAGGGGTTAGAGATATTTATATATTTCCCTGGCTCCTAGCCTCCTCGGGCGATGGGTGATGTGTCAGAGCAGGGGTTAGAGATATTGATATATTTCCCTGGCTCCTAGCCTCCTCAGGCGATAGGTGATGTGTCAGAGCAGGGGTTAGAGATATTTATATATTTCCCTGGCTCCTAGCCTCCTCAGGCGATGGGTGATGTGTCAGAGCAGGGGTTAGAGATATTTATATATTTCCCTGGCTCCTAGCCTACACAGGCGATGGGTGATGTGTCAGAGCAGGGGTTAGAGATATTTATATATTTCCCTGGCTCCTAGCCTTCACAGGCGATGGGTGATGTGTCAGAGCAGGGGTTAGAGATATTTATATATTTCGCTGGCTCCTAGCCTCCTCGGGCGATGGGTGATGTGTCAGAGCAGGGGTTAGAGATATTGATATATTTCCCTGGCTCCTAGCCTCCTCAGGCGATGGGTGATGTGTCAGAGCAGGGGTTAGAGATATTGATATATTTCCCTGGCTCCTAGCCTCCTCAGGCGATGGGTGATGTGTCAGAGCAGGGGTTAGAGATATTTATATATTTCTCTGGCTCCTAGCCTCCTCAGGCGAAGGGTGATGTGTCAGAGCAGGGGTTAGAGATATTTATATATTTCCCTGGCTCCTAGCCTCCTCGGGCGATGGGTGATGTGTCAGAGCAGGGGTTAGAGATATTGATATATTTCCCTGGCTCCTAGCCTCCTCAGGCGATAGGTGATGTGTCAGAGCAGGGGTTAGAGATATTTATATATTTCCCTGGCTCCTAGCCTCCTCAGGCGATGGGTGATGTGTCAGAGCAGGGGTTAGAGATATTGATATATTTCCCTGGCTCCTAGCCTCCTCAGGCGATGGGTGATGTGTCAGAGCAGGGGTTAGAGATATTTATATATTTCCCTGGCTCCTAGCCTCCTCAGGCGATAGGTGATGTGTCAGAGCAGGAGTTAGAGATATTTATATATTTCCCTGGCTCCTAGCCTCCTCAGGCGATAGGTGATGTGTCAGAGCAGGGGTTAGAGATATTTATATATTTCCCTGGCTCCTAGCCTTTTCAGGCGATAGGTGATGTGTCAGAGAAGGGGTTAGAGATATTTATATATTTCCCTGGCTCCTAGCCTCCTCAGGCGATAGGTGATGTGTCAGAGCAGGGGTTAGAGATATTTATATATTTCCCTGGCTCCTAGCCTCCTCAGGCGATAGGTGATGTGTCAGAGCAGGGGTTAGAGATATTTATATATTTCCCTGGCTCCTAGCCTCCTCAGGCGATAGGTGATGTGTCAGAGCAGGGGTTAGAGATATTTATATATTTCCCTGGCTCCTAGCCTCCTCAGGCGATGGGTGATGTGTCAGAGCAGGGGTTAGAGATATTGATATATTTCCCTGGCTCCTAGCCTCCTCAGGCGATAGGTGATGTGTCAGAGCAGGGGTTAGAGATATTTATATATTTCTCTGGCTCCTAGCCTCCTCAGGCGATAGGTGATGTGTCAGAGCAGGGGTTAGAGATATTTATATATTTCCCTGGCTCCTAGCCTCCTCAGGCGATAGGTGATGTGTTAGAGCAGGGGTTAGATATATGTATATATTTCCCTGGCTCCTAGCCTCCTCAGGCGATAGGTGATGTGTCAGAGCAGGGGTTAGAGATATTTATATATTTCCCTGGCTCCTAGCCTCCTCGGGCGATGGGTGATGTGTCAGAGCAGGGGTTAGAGATATGTATATATTTCCCTGGCTCCTAGCCTCCTCAGGCGATAGGTGATTTGTCAGAGCAGGGGTTAGAGATATTGATATATTTCCCTGGCTCCTAGCCTCCTCAGGCGATGGGTGATGTGTCAGAGCAGGGGTTAGAGATATTTATATATTTCCCTGGCTCCTAGCCTCCTCGGGCGATGGGTGATGTGTCAGAGCAGGGGTTAGAGATATTGATATATTTCCCTGGCTCCTAGCCTCCTCAGGCGATGGGTGATGTGTCAGAGCAGGGGTTAGAGATATTTATATATTTCCCTGGCTCCTAGCCTCCTCAGGCGATGGGTGATGTGTCAGAGCAGGGGTTAGAGATATTTATATATTTCCCTGGCTCCTAGCCTCCTCGGGCGATGGGTGATGTGTCAGAGCAGGGGTTAGAGATATTTATATATTTCCCTGGCTCCTAGCCTCCTCGGGCGATGGGTGATGTGTCAGAGCAGGGGTTAGAGATATTTATATATTTCCCTGGCTCCTAGCCTCCTCAGGCGATGGGTGATGTGTCAGAGCAGGGGTTAGAGATATTTATATTTCTCTGGCTCCTAGCCTCCTCAGGCGATGGGTGATGTGTCAGAGCAGGGGTTAGAGATATTTATATGTTTCCCTGGCTCCTAGCCTCCTCAGGCGATAGGTGATGTGTCAGAGCAGGGGTTAGAGATATTTATATATTTCCCTGGCTCCTAGCCTCCTCAGGCGATGGGTGATGTGTCAGAGCAGGGGTTAGAGATATTTATATATTTCCCTGGCTCCTAGCCTCCTCAGGCGATGGGTGATGTGTCAGAGCAGGGAGGGGAGATATTTATATATTTCCCTGGCTCCTAGCCTCCTCAGGCGATGGGTGATGTGTCAGAGCAGGGGTTAGAGATATTTATATATTTCCCTGGCTCCTAGCCTCCTCAGGCGATGGGTGATGTGTCAGAGCAGGGGTTAGAGATATTTATATATTTCCCTGGCTCCTAGCCTCCTCAGGCGATGGGTGATGTGTCAGAGCAGGGGTTAGAGATATTTATATATTTCCCTGGCTCCTAGCCTCCTCAGGCGATGGGTGATGTGTCAAAGCAGGGGTTAGAGATATTTATATATTTCCCTGGCTCCTAGCCTCCTCAGGCGATGGGTGATGTGTCAAAGCAGGGAGGGGAGATATTTATATATTTCCCTGGCTCCTAGCCTCCTCAGGCGATGGGTGATGTGTCAGAGCAGGGGTTAGAGATATTTATATATTTCCCTGGCTCCTAGCCTCCTCAGGCGATGGGTGATGTGTCAGAGCAGGGGTTAGAGATATTTATATATTTCCCTGGCTCCTAGCCTCCTCAGGCGATGGGTGATGTGTCAGAGCAGGGAGGGGAGATATTTATATATTTCCCTGGCTCCTAGCCTCCTCAGGCGATGGGTAATGTGTCAGAGCAGGGGTTAGAGATATTTATATATTTCCCTGGCTCCTAGCCTCCTCAGGCGATGGGTGATGTGTCAGAGCAGGGGTTAGAGATATTTATATATTTCCCTGGCTCCTAGCCTCCTCAGGCGATGGGTGATGTGTCAGAGCAGGGGTTAGAGATATTTATATATTTCCCTGGCTCCTAGCCTACACAGGCGATGGGTGATGTGTCAGAGCAGGGGTTAGAGATATTTATATATTTCCCTGGCTCCTAGCCTACACAGGCGATGGGTGATGTGTCAGAGCAGGTTTTAGAGATATTTATATATTTCCCTGGCTCCTAGCCTCCTCGGGCGATAGGTGATGTGTCAGAGCAGGGGTTAGAGATATTTATATATTTCCCTGGCTCCTAGCCTACACAGGCGATGGGTGATGTGTCAGAGCAGGGGTTAGAGATATTTATATATTTCCCTGGCTCCTAGCCTACACAGGCGATGGGTGATGTGTCAGAGCAGGGGTTAGAGATATTTATATATTTCCCTGGCTCCTAGCCTCCTCGGGCGATGGGTGATGTGTCAGAGCAGGGGTTAGAGATATTGATATATTTCCCTGGCTCCTAGCCTCCTCAGGCGATGGGTGATGTGTCAGAGCAGGGGTTAGAGATATTGATATATTTCCCTGGCTCCTAGCCTCCTCAGGCGATGGGTGATGTGTCAGAGCAGGGGTTAGAGATATTTATATATTTCTCTGGCTCCTAGCCTCCTCAGGCGATGGGTGATGTGTCAGAGCAGGGGTTAGAGATATTTATATATTTCTCTGGCTCCTAGCCTCCTCAGGCGATGGGTGATGTGTCAGAGCAGGGGTTAGAGATATTTATATATTTCCCTGGCTCCTAGCCTCCTCGGGCGATGGGTGATGTGTCAGAGCAGGGGTTAGAGATATTGATATATTTCCCTGGCTCCTAGCCTCCTCAGGCGATAGGTGATGTGTCAGAGCAGGGGTTAGAGATATTTATATATTTCCCTGGCTCCTAGCCTCCTCAGGCGATGGGTGATGTGTCAGAGCAGGGGTTAGAGATATTGATATATTTCCCTGGCTCCTAGCCTCCTCAGGCGATAGGTGATGTGTCAGAGCAGGGGTTAGAGATATTTATATATTTCCCTGGCTCCTAGCCTCCTCAGGCGATAGGTGATGTGTCAGAGCAGGGGTTAGAGATATTTATATATTTCCCTGGCTCCTAGCCTCCTCAGGCGATAGGTGATGTGTCAGAGCAGGGGTTAGAGATATTTATATATTTCCCTGGCTCCTAGCCTCCTCAGGCGATAGGTGATGTGTCAGAGCAGGGGTTAGAGATATTTATATATTTCCCTGGCTCCTAGCCTCCTCAGGCGATAGGTGATGTGTCAGAGCAGGGGTTAGAGATATTTATATATTTCCCTGGCTCCTAGCCTCCTCAGGCGATAGGTGATGTGTCAGAGCAGGGGTTAGAGATATTTATATATTTCCCTGGCTCCTAGCCTCCTCAGGCGATGGGTGATGTGTCAGAGCAGGGGTTAGAGATATTGATATATTTCCCTGGCTCCTAGCCTCCTCAGGCGATAGGTGATGTGTCAGAGCAGGGGTTAGAGATATTTATATATTTCTCTGGCTCCTAGCCTCCTCAGGCGATAGGTGATGTGTCAGAGCAGGGGTTAGAGATATTTATATATTTCCCTGGCTCCTAGCCTCCTCAGGCGATAGGTGATGTGTCAGAGCAGGGGTTAGAGATATTTATATATTTCTCTGGCTCCTAGCCTCCTCAGGCGATAGGTGATGTGTCAGAGCAGGGGTTAGAGATATTTATATATTTCCCTGGCTCCTAGCCTCCTCGGGCGATGGGTGATGTGTCAGAGCAGGGAGGGGAGACCAGAATGTTGTTTTCAAATGCTTTTTCTTTCTCTTTTTTCCTCCCCGTTTCTCCGCTACAAAGGCAGTGAGAGCGGCTGCGTTAGACCAGAGCTGGGTCTGGAGTCTTTAAATCCTGACTCGCTTCAAAGTAATTCATCTTCTGAGACTCGAAACAGGCTTTCTATGTGGAGAGAGAGAGAGAGAGAGAGAGAGGAGAAGGAAAAAAACTGCTGTCGAGTAATTTTCAGTTTAAACGTTCCACTCCACAACAATTTGCATAAGCAGCCCTGCGTCTGTGATAAGAAGATTGGTAATTTTCAAAGGCTCTGTGGGGATTGAGAATTAAAAGCCTTTCTCCGCTATCTCCTCTCTTGCAGCTGGCCACCACAGATTCCCCGGTTTCTCTCTCACATTTCCTTATAAACTGTGCCTTATAAACTTTCTCTCCCATCCTCTCTCCCTTTCCCTGCTTGCACACAGCAGTCACACGGTGCAGAGTCTCTCTCTCTTCCTCCCTCTCTCTTTCTCATCCCTATTCCACTCTTATTTAGGGAGAACAGAAAAATAAATAAGGTAGAGAGGGGGAAAGAAATGGGTTACTATAACAAAGGAACTGTTGCAGTATTTTTAAACTGGAATTGTCCAGCCACAGGGCTGTGAGAGAGGAATGGGTGAGGGAGGCACACAGAGAGCAGAGGGGGGGGGGGACTGAGACAGAACTGAGACAAGGAAGAAATGGTCTTATCACTCATTTCCTAATCCCCAGGGGAGTGTGTCCTGTAGGCTTGTGGTTGATGACCATGTACACTGCATTCCCCTGGAAGGAAGAGAGGGGAGGAGAGGAGTAGAGAGGATCTCCCCGGTTCTATTCCGCTCAGTCTGAATGACCAAGAACAGGACAAACCTTAACCTCAAGCATTTGGTCAAATGACTCCTCATAGTCTCATTTGTCTATTCTTGCATTACTCCATATGTCCCCATCTCCCTATCTCTCCCTCTCCCCCTCTCTATCTCTCTCTCTGCCGCTTGCCCACCCGTGCCTGTTCCCGCTGGCTCTCATCCCTGATCCTTTCAGTCTCAGTGTTGTCATTGTCATGGCGAGGTTCTAAGAAATCCCCTTTGTCAGCACAAAGGTCTGGTCAAGGACAAGCAGCAGCTGGGTTAGAATGAGCTAGAGAGGGGCTGAAAGAGAAATGAGCTTTATACAATATGTGGCACCTTGAATCCACTCAGTTTATCTCTGAGCCAAAGTCAGAGGAGCGGAGTAAGACCTCTGCTGAAGAAAGCTTGATCTCTTGGTGAAGATGCGTTTGGAAATGGTCACCAACGCCAAAATGTTAACATATTTTTCTGGCTATACCGTAACATTGTTTCATGTCTCCAAACATGACAATGTGGCACCAGTTATGTGTAAATTTCACAAGCATATTGCCATCTAAAGGTGTTCATGCATTTCACAACCATGCCAGGGACAGGGTGTACTGCCTCAGGGTGTGGGAAACATGAGGCAACTACACTGCATCCTCACAGTCCAAGATGATCCTCACCGCGGTTATTAGCAGCTGCAAGTCATGTCAGACCGTGTGCCAGCATGCTCCAAACTCATCACCATTTCTCTCATACAGATAGACAATCTCACATTGAGTTTCCGGGAGGGGAAAGCTATTTACCTAATGTGTGAGAGGAGAAATGTCTTAATAATACAATAATAATGGCACGCAATGATTAGTGTCATCATTTTTTCCTCCTTTATCGTATCTGGTAGAGTAAAACTAGCTGCCTCCTTTGTAATGGGATTATGTGAAATGTGTACAATCAAATTCCCAGTCAACCCTGATAATGATATATAAAAGGAGCAGCAAACAAACACTCACGGCCAGTCCTGGGACCCTCAGTGGACCTGTGACAGCCTCCCTGTCACTTGTCACTGTCTCTGCTGCATCGCCTCAGACTGCACCACAAACCCCTGCTTGTCCCCGTCCCCATCCCTGTTCCTGCATCGCCTCAGGCTGCACCACAAACCTCTCCCCGTTCCCGTCTCTGTCCTTGCATCGCATCAGAGAGCACCACAAACCGTTCCCTGTCCCCGTCCTTATCCCTGTCCTGCATCGCCTCAGACTGCACCACAAACCTCTCCCCGTTCCCGTCTCTGTCCTTGCATCGCATCAGAGAGCACCACAAACCGTTCCCTGTCCCCGTCCTTATCCCTGTCCTGCATCGCCTCAGACTGCACCACAAACCTCTCCCTGTCCCTGTCCCGGTCCCCGTTCCCATCCATGTCCCTGCATCGCCTCAGACAGCACCACAAACCTCTCCCTGTCCCTGTCCCTGTCCCAGTCCCTGTCCCTGCATCGCCTCAGACAGCACCACAAACCTCTCCCTGTCCCTGTCCCTGTCCCAGTCCCTGTCCCTGCATCGCCTCAGACAGGACCACAAACCTCTTCCTGTCCCTGTCCCCGTCCCTAGAAACTTCAGAGTGTTTTCTATCCAATAGTAATAATAATATGCATGTATTAGCAACTGGGACTGAGGAGCAGGCAGTTTACTATGGGCACCTCTGGGCACCTTTCATCCAAGCTACTCAATACTGCCCCTGCAGCCATAAGATGTTTTAACAGAGTCTGGGAACATCAAATAAATTAGTGGGGGAAATTAACCATATTTTGGTAATCCGACCAGTTGAACATATGCGTTGGTACTTAATGAATATGATGTCAGTTTGGTTGTCATCTGAAACATTCTCATCAATGATAGGATAACATAAACTCTACAGTGGAAAGTCTACATATTATAGTTATCAGATTCACATGGAATTGTTGGGCAATTTAAATATTTGAATATAAAATTATTGGTGAAAAGATTAAATGTAATTTTAGTGAGAGATTCCAAATGAGAGATTTGGGTTTTCATAAGGTTAGGGCTCTGCTCAATCAGTGGCCCGCCCCTGTGAAGAGACATGGGTTATAAAACTATGAAAACACACCCTTCTCCCTCCACTATATAAAGCCCTTGACAAAAATGTAACCTCCTGTTCCGAGGACGTGAGGACGACGGTCCATACGTTAAAAAGGACTAACATGTCAACTACAGAACTAAGCTAACCTCAGCGTGAGCTTTGGTTGTGAATGGTATGAACGTTGAACTCTTATTCACTAAAGAAGTGAGACATCCTGGCCGTTGAGTTAGCAACAGCAGCTGTAAACGTGGGCAAGGAAAGGACAGACAGAGTATTCCGTCTACCACACAACGACGACGCTACAATGTATCCCGTTCACCACCAGAGACACTCTTCAAAGGACAAAGGACTCTGTTGGGCAACACGGCCTTCCATTTACCACCAACCTATTGAAGCACAGCTCAGAGTAAATATTCAGTGCATTTTCCTTTTCCAAATGGGCGGTAATTTAGAATGCATAAGATCCTGTATTTACGATAGCATGGCTTCTCCCTTTGTTCTTCAGTCTTCCCGCTCTTTCACTCAAACCCAACCCACTTTCCTTTGTGTTCCTCTGCTCCGTCCACCAGGGACGTTTTCCTTTATGACATTATTGTTCATCAAGGCATGATTCATTCTGTGTATATGTAATTCTGTGTGATTAGTTAGGTATTTAGTAAATAAATAATTAAACCCAATTTTGTATTGCTGATTCAACTTGTTAGCCAGGGTTCGTGAAGATAAGATAAGATAAGAATTTACAACTTTCAGTTGAGACTGAAATAAGGTGACGATTAATATTGACTGCTATTGATGTAAAATATTACTAGGTCTTTAAGAGTTTATTCGGAAGATAACAGCTCTATAAATATTATTTCGTGGTGCCCCGACTTTTTTTTATTTTATTTTTTTAATCCCCTTTTCTCCCCAATTTTCGTGGTATCCAATCGCTAGTAATTACTATCTTGTCTCATCGCTACAACTCCCGTACGGGCTCGGGAGAGACGAAGGTCGAAAGCCATGCGTCCTCCGAAGCACAACCCAACCAAGCCGCACTGCTTCTTAACACAGCGCGCCTCCAACCCGGAAGCCAGCCGCACCAATGTGTCGGAGGAAACACTGTGCACCCGCCCCCCTCGGTTAGCGCGCACTGCGCCCGGCCCGCCACAGGAGTCGCTGGAGCGCGATGAGACAAGGATATCCCTACCGGCCAAACCCTCCCTAACCCGGACGATGCTAAGGCAATTGTGCGTCGCCCCACGGACCTCCCGGTCGCGGCCGGCTGCGACAGAGCCTGGGCGCGAACCCAGAGACTCTGGTGGCGTAGCTAGCACTGCAAAGCAGTGCTCTAGACCACTGCGCCACCCGGGAGGCCCGGTGCCCCGACTTTCTAGTTAATAACATTTACATGATTAGCTCAATCAGGTAATATTAATTACAGAGAAAGGATTTTATAGAATAACATGTCATATCACTTAATCCGGCATAGCCAAAGACACGACAGTATATACTGTACTCTATACCATCTACTGCATCTTGCCTATGCCGCTCTGTACCATCACTCATTCACATATTTTTATGTACATATTCTTCATCCCTTTACACTTGTGTGTATAAGGTAGTTGTTGTGAAATTGTTCGGTTATTACTGCATTGTCGGAACTAGAAGCACAAGCATTTCGCTACACTCGCATTAACATCTGCTAACCATGTGTATGTGACAAATAACATTTGATTTGCATTGCCTCAGACAGCACCATAAACCTCTCCCTGTTCCTGTCCTCATCCCTGTCCCTGTATCGCCTCAGACAAGAGCACAAACCTCTCCCTGTCCCTGTCCTCATCCCTGTCCCGGTCCCTGTCCCGGTCCTCAGACAGCAGCACAAATCTCTTCCTGTCCCTGTCCCTGCATCGCCTCAGACAGCACCACAATCCTCTCCCTCTCCCTGTCCCTGTCCCTGTCTCGGTCCCTGCATCGTCTCAGACAGCACCACAATCCTCTCCCTCTCCCTGTCCCTGTCCCTGTCTCGGTCCCTGTCCCTGTCTCGGTCCCTGCATCGTCTCAGACAGCACCACAATCCTCTCCCTCTCCCTGTCCCTGTCTCGGTCCCTGTCCCTGTCTCGGTCCCTGCATCGTCTCAGACAGCACCACAATCCTCTCCCTCTCCCTGTCCCTGTCTCGGTCCCTGTCCCTGTCTTGGTCCCTGCATCGTCTCAGACAGCACCACAATCCTCTCCCTCTCCCTGTCCCTGTCTCGGTCCCTGTCCCTGTCTTGGTCCCTGCATCGTCTCAGACAGCACCACAATCCTCTTCCTCTCCCTGTCCCTGTCTTGGTCCCTGCATCGTCTCAGACAGCACCACAATCCTCTCCCTCTCCCTGTCCCTGTCTCGGTCCCTGTCCCTGTCTTGGTCCCTGCATCGTCTCAGACAGCACCACAATCCTCTCCCTCTCCCTGTCCCTGTCTCGGTCCCTGTCCCTGTCTTGGTCCCTGCATCGTCTCAGACAGCACCACAATCCTCTCCCTCTCCCTGTCCCTGTCTCGGTCCCTGTCCCTGTCTTGGTCCCTGCATCGTCTCAGACAGCACCACAATCCTCTTCCTCTCCCTGTCCCTGTCTTGGTCCCTGCATCGTCTCAGACAGCACCACAATCCTCTTCCTCTCCCTGTCCCTGTCTCGGTCCCTGCATCGTCTCAGACAGCACCACTAACTTTAGCCCAGCTGCACTCTGGTATTCTGGCTGTGTTTCTCATATATCTGTGTCTATGTTTCTCATGTATCTGTGTCTATGAAATGGGCTTATTTTGTAAGACAAACACATCGGCTGTACGTTACATGAATATGTATAGAGCATGGTTTCCCTAGTGAGAATCATATAATGGAAATAATGTAACGTTTTAAAGCACCAAGTAGAATTTTGCTTTCAACTCCAATTCTGAAGTTTTCACAGATGGATAGAGACGGGGAGGATGTTGAATTGTTGTTCAAGTAGAGAACTGACCTTCTGGGGAAATGATTGTTGTTAAAGAACTATATAAAGGACAGACCTGCTGCACCTCCTTTCCTGCTCCAAGACTAAAAGCATCAATAGATAAGTATGTTGACTGTCTGTCTGCCCAGAGATATTTCCTCTGTGGATGTTTTAGTGTGTATTGACCTTGTATCAAATCAAATTGTATTGGTCGCGTACACATATTATGTTATCGCGGGTGTAGCGAAATGCTCTCCAAAAGTGCAGTAATATGTAAGAATGATACAAGCAAATCCCCAAAATAAAAATGTATTAATAAATAAATATAGAAATATTAGAACAAGCAGTGTCAGAGTGTGGAATATAAACATACACTGAGTGTACAAAACATTAGGAACACCTTCCTAACATTGAGTTGCACCCCCTTTTGCCCTCAGAACAGCCTCAATTCGTCGGGGCATGGACACTACAAGGTGTTCAAAAGCGTTCCACAGGGATGCTGGACCATGTTGACTCCAATGCTTCCCACAGTTGTGTCAAGTTGGCTGGATGTTCTTTGGGTGGTGGACCCTTCTTGATGCACACAGGAAACTATTGAGCGTGAAAAACCCAGCAGCGTTGCAGTTCTTGACACAGTCAAACCAGTGTGCCTGGCACCTACTACCATACTCCGTTCAAAGGCACTTAAATTCCTTCTCTGAATGGCACACATACACAATCCATGTCCCAATTGTCTCAAGGCTTAGCAATCCTTCTTGTACCTGTCTCCTCCCCTTCATCTAAACTGATTGAAGTGGATTTAATAAGTGACATCAATAAGGGATCATACTCACCTGGATTCACCCGGTCAGTCTATGTCAGTGTTTTGTACACTCAGTGTATATGTCCTGTATATGATGGTGTGTATAGACATTATGGACAGTATATGAATAGAAAAGGTGTGTACAGCAGTAGTTATATAGGATGAGCCTTGACTAGAATGCAGTATACATATGAAGTGGGTAAAACACTATGTAAATATTATTAAAGTGACCAGTGTTCAATGACTATATACATAGGGCAGCAGTCTCGAAGGTGCAGGGTAGAGTACCGAGTGGTAGTGACAGTGACTAATGTTCAGGGCAGAGTACTGGTTGGAGGCCGGCTAGAAGCGTTTTTTCAGTCTCTTGGTCCCAGCTTTGATGCACTTGTGCTGTCTCCGCCTTCTAGATGGTAGCGGGGTGAACAAGCCGTTGCTCGGGTGGCTGAGGTCCTTGATGATCTTCTTGGCCTTCCTGTGACACAGTGTGCTGTAGATGTCCTGGAGGACAGGCAGTGTGCTCCTGGTGATGCATTGGGCTGACCGCACCACCCTCTGGAGAGCCCTGCTGTTGCGGACGGTGCAGTTGCCATACCAGGCGGTGATACAGCCCGACAGGATGCTCATAATGGTGCATCTGTAGAAGTTTGTGAGGGTTTTAGCTGCCAAGCCAAATTTCTTCAGCCTCCTGTTTATTCTGTATACTGGGGTATTTGTAAATAGCCACTGGATGGTCTTTCAATACCACCAAAACTGCTGAAAATATTTATTTGAAGTTTTTCAATACATTTTAATATTTGTAGCTATTTTTTAAGTAAATACCTGCAGTCACCTTGTGCAATGTTTTAGGAGATAAAGCACATCGCGTTCTTATTTCACCTGTCACATTATTTTACATAATGAAGCTTACTTAGTTCTCCAGCACAGTTCAGCCAGTCACGGCCAGCCAGTCAGTTTGTAAATAGCACAATAGGAGAAAGCGGTAGCAGGTGAGTCCAGCTGTGTATTGACAGGGGTCACATTTTATATTGAAAGTCAACAGTGTTTTTTTTACTTCGATAGAGTGATCAGGGGTGTAACTATAGTTTTCCTTCACAGAAAATACGTTAGTGTAGCACATTCGGCATAATATAGCTTCATTTTCATCAGATGACAACAGAAGTGCAACGCTATTTGGCTGGCAGCCACACAACTAAATGAGCTTACAATGAAAAAGCAAAAACAATGCATGGCCATCATATTTCTAATGTTTAGGCCTATCCAAGCACACCATGACAGTCGTGAAGCGGGAGACTGAAAATATTTGGCATGGGTCCACAGATCCTCAAAAGGTTCTACAGCTGCACCATCGAGAGCATCCTGACTGGTTGCATCATTGCCTACAGAGGGTAGTGCGAACAACCCAGTACATCACTGGGGCCAAGCTTCCTGCCATCCAGGACCTCTATACCAGGTGGTGTCAGAAGAAGGCCCTAAAAATTGTCAAAGACTCCAGCCACCCTAGTCATAGACTGTTCTCTCTGCTACCACACAGCAAGCGGTACCGGAGCCCCAAGTCTAGGTCCAAGAGGCTTCTAAATAGCTTATACCCCCAAGCCATAAGACTCCTGAACATCTAGTCAAATGGCTACCCAGACTATTCGCATTGCCCCCCCCCCCCCTCCCCTCTCCACACCACTGCCACTCTCTGTTGTCATCTATGCATAGTCACTTTAATTAACTCTACCTACATGTACATACTACCTCAACTAACCGGTGCCACCGCACATTGACTCTGTACCAGCACCCCTCTGTACATATTGTTATTTTTTACTGCTGCTCTTTAATTACTTGTTACTTTTATCTCTTATTCTTATCCGTATTTTTGAAACTGCACTGTCGGTTAAGGGCTCGTAAGTAAGCATTTCACTGTAAGGTCTACACCTGTTGTATTCGGCGCATGTGACTAATACCATTTGATTTGATTTGATCATAGAAAGAATGTAGCCAGCTACATTTTCTAATGTTTTGCTTCAAGTTAATTTTGCATTTTACTTGAAAAAATAGGCTGGCTACACTGAGAAAAGTACCAGAGAAAAGTAGCTCCACATCATTCAGAGCGCTGTCTGCTAATAGAATGCCCGTTCGTGAATTCTCATCGGAGTTTAGAAGTGCAACTGATGCACAAAAGGAGTCTGATGCCGAGCAGAAATTACAATGAAAAGCATTTTAGATCTGTGTATAAAAAACACAGCAAGATATTTCTTATACATTTATATGTTTTTCCTGCGTGAATATGCATTAACACCTAGTTTAACTTGCTAAGTACGTGGCTGAATTCATAAGTTGATGGGGCATCACATAATGTTAGGTTTCTAACATGTTTGAGAAGTCAAAGCCCTTTGGATGAGTTATTTGTACAGCTGCCACTTCTATCTTGATTTCCTTGTGTTTTTTCTACTCTCTGTTCTTGGCCCATCAGTCTGCTCCTACCCCTTCTTCTCCAAGCAGAGCAGGCAGGCCCATTGTCCTAGCCACTTCAGACTCCACACTGGAGAGACAGTACTGCATGCGTCAAAACTTTGTTCATTTGCACAATGTCTCTCGTTCATTTTCGCTTGTAAAGGTCCAAATTCCCCAAATATGACATTCAGTAGCTCCTACCTATATATGTATAACTTTATGATCTGGATTGCCTGTCGTTGCAATTCATTTATTATCGTTTGCACTACTTAGCATATTTAAACTAGCAGCTTCCATGAAAATTCACTATTACTTGTGCTAATTTTGTTAGCATTCTGGTGACACCCAATGGGCTTTTGGTGCCCCCTTGTGTACTAAACCGGTAATGCCGTAAATCCCGGGGTGAGAGAATGATGGTGTGACAATATGAACATCTGGATACCGCTCAACCCTACTGTGCCCCTGCCCGTTTTCAGTGTTTCTCTGTCTTCTATCTGTCAGGCATAAAATAGTCTGCATTTCTCTCTCTCTCGCTCTCGCTCTCTCCCACCTTCCCTTCCTCCTTCCTTCCTTCCCTCCCTGTCTCCAGCAAAATGATAACACCAGGAGCTCCAAAAACAAACCATCTGAATTAGCATGATAGCGGAAATATGTCATATTGATCACAAGAGGAGCTACATTTTCCACAAAGGCGGTTGACGAGTTTCAAACAGAAACTGTGACGTCCTATGATGTAATTATGGTAACCACCATCAAGTGAGTTATTGCCTTTCAATGAATCATTATGCATATTGAGTTTGCTAATTCGTAAATCATTACAAACACATTCCCCATAATCAATTTAATCTAATGGCCAACAGACATTTGAAATGAAATGTAACACTAACCGAAGTGTTTCTTAAATGAAGTCTATATTAAACCATTATTCAATACATAATAAAACAGCTATGTTTCACTAGCAACATGGGGAATGGATAATATAATGGTATCGTTACATAGTAATGAACAATCACAGTTCATCTTGGGCTGTTGGACATGGATGGGGCTGAGACACAACATCAGTGTTGTAACTTGAGGAATCTTCATGTGAGAGGAGTAATCTGCCTGAGGCTAATGGATTATAGATTCAATTTATTTTCAGTGTAAAGCCGTCTGACATGGTGGGCCGCGGACGAAAATGTCATCCCCTATTAATTGACCATTGGTGCTGATGTTCAACGGTGCATGTGCACCAGCATTAAAGAGTTGTTTGACTGAGTTCATGGAACTGTGCCCTTGCCTTTCTGCCATTTGTATGTCTCTGTGTGTGTGTCTCTCTATTTCTCTCACTCTCTCTCTTTTTCGCTCTCTGTATCCTTCCATTCTACTCAACAGTCTCACTCTTGCTCCCCTTCTCTCTCTTACTCATCTTCTCGCTCTCATTCGCTCTCCCACTCTCTGTATCTCTCCTCCCTCCTCAACAGTCTCTCTCTTTCTCTCTTGTTTCTCTCCTTCAATCTCTTTTCCTCCCTACCACTTTTTATATCTCCCCCTGCACAGTGTCTCTCTCTTCTTCTCCCCTCTCTCTTCCTCTAGACTAGAAACAGCCGTATGGATTGGCAGAGAGCTAAATTGCTTTGCGTGAGCTTGGTCACAGCTCAGCTCTCCTTGAGATAATGAAATGACAATTAATGGGAAAGCTGTGTGCACTCGCTCATTTGCTCACTCACTCGTTCACTTGTAGAGCAGCATAGAAACAGCATGAAATAGAAAAAAATAAGGCTGTAGGAAGGAGAGCAACTCTCACAAAACTTTGGGGGGAAAGTAATATGGTGTCTATAAACTTTAGCAATCCAACAGAAAAATCAAAATGACAGCGTGTCACGTTCGCTGGAATAATTATCGGACCAAGGCGCAGCGGATGTTGAGTTCCACATAATTTATTAGAAAGTGAAACTTAGCAAAACAAAACAATAAACTAACAACGAACCGTGACTACAGAGCTGCTACGTGCACTAACTCAAAACAATATCCCATCAACCACAGGTGGAAAAAATGCTACTTAAATATGATCCCCAATTAGAGACAACGATAGCCAGCTGCCTCTAATTGGGAATCATACCAAACACCAACATAGAAAACAAAACTAGAACCCGACATAGAAAATATAAACTAGACTAACCCCCCAGTCACGCCCTGACCTACTCCACCATAGAAAATAAGGACTCTCTATGGTCAGGACGTGACACAGCGTAGATCTGTGAATTGGCTTTTGGGATATATTACAGTAATATATAACTTTTTTCAACAGCAGAGTATTTCTTATGGTGTACATGTGCAATATTCTCTTAGACTTTAGATAAACTACCCATATAAGAGTAACTGTGTAAGTTATTCAGGAAGAGTAACTGTGTAAGTTATTCAGGAGAAGTAACTGTGCAAGTTATTCAGGAAGAGTAAGTGCGTAAGTTATTCAGGAAGAGTAACTGTGTAAGTTATGCAGAAAGAGTAACTGTGTAAGTTATTCAGGAAGAGTAACTGTGTAAGTTATGCGGGAAGAGTAACTGTGTAAGTTATTCAGGAAGAGTAACTGTGTAAGTTATGCAGGAAGAGTAACTGTGTAAGTTATGCAGGAAGAGTAACTGTGTAAGTTATGCAGGAAGAGTAACTGTGTAAGTTATGCAGGAAGAGTAACTGTGTAAGTTATGCAGGAAGAGTAACTGTGTAAGTTATTCAGGAAGAGTAACTGTGTAAGTTATGCAGGAAGAGTAACTGTGTAAGTTATGCAGGAAGAGTAACTGTGTAAGTTATGCAGGAAGAGTAACTGTGTAAGTTATTCAGGAAGAGTAACTGTGTAAGTTATGCAGGAAGAGTAACTGTGTAAGTTATGCAGGAAGAGTAACTGTGTAAGTTATTCAGGAAGAGTAACTGTGTAAGTTATGCAGGAAGAGTAACTGTAAGTTATGCAGGAAGAGTAACTGTGTAAGTTATTCAGGAAGAGTAACTGTGTAAGTTATTCAGGGAGAGTAACTGTGTAAGTTATTCAGGAAGAGTAACTGTGTAAGTTATTCAGGGAGAGTAACTGTGTAAGTTATGCAGGAAGAGTAACTGTGTAAGTTAATCAGGAAGAGTAACTGTGTAAGTTATTCAGGTGTTTTTAGATCCATCCAATAAAATAAATGTATAAAAGCACCTTTCTGAAACAAGCTGATAAATCCCTGACATCGCATGTTGGTAATCTATGTGTGTGTACGGTTGTAGATATGAGAGAGAGGAAAAAGTCAAAGAAAAGCCATTAGAGAGATAAGGATATAGGAAGAGGGTCGGCTGCTGTTGACAACAAATCACTAAGTAGGACAGTGATATTCAAACCATAGATATAAAATAAAGTACAGTAAACTGAAAAAGTATGATACAGTACATCAGCTCAAATGTGTGGGTGTTTATGCTTGTGTGCCTGTATGAATGTGTGTGTACTGTATGTGCTTCAATCTGTAGATAGAGGACTCCTGTTATCTTCAGGAGCGATAATTATACTTTTTATCTTAATATGTTGCCGTCTTTTTGATAGCTAGGGCCATCTACTTTAATTCAGGATCGGTGGGTCCCCCACTGGACGGTTGAGCTAACGTACGTTAAGGTGATTAGCATGAGGTTGTAAGTAACAAGAACATTTCCCAGGACATAGACATACCTGATAATGTCAGAAAGCTTAAATTCTTGTTAATCTAACTGCACCGTCCAATTTACAGTAGCTATTACAGTGAAAGAATACCATGCTATTGTTTGAGGAGAGTGCACAGTTATGAACTTGATACAACATTTTGATCAGAAATGCAATGGTTCATTGGATCAGTCTAAAACTTTGCACATATACTGCTGCCATCTAGTGGCCAAAATCTAAATTGCACCTGGGCTGGAATAATACATTATGGCCTTTCTCTTGCACTTCAAAGATGATGGTACAAAACAAATCTTTATTTATATTTTTCTTTGTATTTTTTTCTTTTACCAGATCTAATGTGTTATATACTCCTACATTTATTTCACATTTCCACAAAATTCAAAGTGTTTCCTTTCAAATGGTATCAAGAATATGGGTATCCTTGCTTCAATGCCTGAGCTACATGCAGTTAGATTTGGGTATGTCATTTCATCGCGGGTGGCACAGGGGCTACTCAATTCTTCTAGGTGGAGATTTTCTATTTTCTCCCTCACTCACCTGTCCATCTCCTAATTTGAATTCCATGTTGTCACTGTCACTTGTCATCTCAAGCTTAACATTGTTGTCATCTATTGCCCACCAGGTGCCCTTAGAGAGCTCCTCAATGAGCTTAACATCTTGATAAGTTAATTTCCTGACGGTGGCTCACCACTCAGTCCACTGGGCGACTTCAAGCTCCCGACGTCTGCCTTCGATTCATTTCTTTCAACCTCTTTCTTTCCACTCCTTTCCTCTTTTGACCTCCCCTCCCCTCCCACTCACAAGGCAGGCAATGCGCTTGACCTAAACTTTGCTAGATGCTGTTCGCCTACCGCAACCCTCCTCCAGGTCTCTAATCACTACTTTGTTTCCTTTTCTGTCTCCCTTTCTTCCAACCCTACCCAGAAGGTCATGTAGTCTTTGCTCTCTGTCTCCCTCTACTCCAGGGTTCGTCATCTAGGTATGGCCTCAGGCCCAATTTTTTCTGAGCTAATAGTTGGCGGGCCAGAACATAGTTAGTATATTATGCTAGCACAATTAATTGGCCCACACTACAAATTAAACAAAATGTTTAACACATCTGATTAGTGCATAATAAACTCAGTGACAATAACATAATGAATTCTGTCACTTATACAGGTTACATCTGCAGTTACAAGGAAGAGGGAAAACAGTCATGGATATGGTGGAAAAACTTGAGGCATTTACTAGGAAGCTTGAGTTGTTTGATTTGAACTTGTCATCTGGAAGGCTAACGCACTTCAGCACACTGAAGAACGACAGGCAGAGGGACCAGACAACTTCTCCACAAGATTTGAAGACTACAGCATGCCCAAGGATATCATTGCGTTTGTACATGATCCTCTCACTGTCCGCCCAGGTGGAGTATTCTCCTCCCTTGCTAAGAAAACGATACCCTTGCTGGATGAGTCCCCAATTCAAACTGAGCTGATTGAATTCCAGACATCGAGCAATCTCAGGGATGCACTCAGGAGTGCAGAGTCCTTGTGTGCGTTTTGTGTGGCATGCTCAGAGGAATAAAGCACAATAAAGAAACATGCATTTTATGTGCCAACAATGTTTGGATCAATGTACACCTGTGAGTCTTCATTTTCCTCTATGAACGCAGTATAGATTCACAACTGGAACCGGCTTTCACATAAATCAATCGAGGACTGCCTGCGAATCAAAATCACATCCATCTCACACGACATCCACAAGATCGTGTCCGAGGGGAAATGCAACTTTTCCCATTGAGTAAGTCACTTAGTGGCCTACATGACTTTAATGAGTAAATACTAACATTATTGTAAGTACTTATCCAGGGATAATTAGGTCTCAGGCTGACAGTATTTTCTGTTTGGTCTGTTGTTACAGGAGCACGCTATACCGATACAGAAATTCAGATACAGACTGTAAAGCTCGTCGAAAGGAGTGGACCAAAGCGCAGCGTGGAAAGTGTTCATGACTTTATTTATCAAAAAACACTCAAACAAAATAACAAAGCGAAAGCGAACAGTTCTGTCAGGTACAGACACTAAACAGAAAACAAGACCCCACAAAACCCAAAAGGAAAATGACAAATTATATATGATCCCCAATCAGGGACAACGATAGACAGCTGCCCCTGATTGGGAATCAACCACCCCAACATAGAAATAAGGAAACTAGAATGCCCACCCTAATCACACCCTGACCTAACCAAATAGAGAAATAAAAAGGCTCTCTAAGGTCAGGGTGTTACACAGACATTGCCTTTTTTTCTTTAAATTATTGTTTTATTTAGGATGCTACAGTTTTGGCCAGTTGCAATTGTAAATAGGCCTAATAAAAACATCCCACTTATATTAGGACATATATTTTTTTTATTGTGAAAGATGCTGTTAAGCCTCATAGCCTACCTCAGCCAGTTAAGTTATTTTATATAGGCCTAGGCTCGGAAGAAATAGACTCCAATTAAGCCCTCTTGTTATTTGTAAAGTCAAATTAAAATTAAGATTATTGTTGAAATGAATGATAATATTTTCAGCACCAGGCGCTGTTTACCTCTAATTGATTTTCTTTTTGTTATATTGTTTTTTAAATTAAAATAATATTAATAATTAATTTGTTGGGTCAAATAATATTGCTGGCGGGCCTGATTTGGCCTGCAGGCCGCCAGTTGGGGAAACCTGCTCTACTCTCTCATCTTCTATCCTATCATGTCTCCCTTCTGCTAAATCCTTCTCCCTCCTGTCTCCTCATTCTGCCTCTATGACCCTACTCTCCTCGCTTTCCACATCCTATGACTCCCACTGTCTCCTTTCCTCCCTGCCAGCTCGGCCCTCCCCTTCTGCTCCGTGGCTGAATGACTCACTGCGAGTTTACAGAACAGGGCTGCGGGCATCTGATCAAAAAAGGAGGAAAACTAAACTTCCGGAGGACTTATTATCCTTTCAATCCCTCCTCTATACCTTCTCTTCCTCTGTATCTGCTGCTAAAGCCACTTTCACTCCCTCCTCTCTACCTTCTCTTCCTCTGTATCCACAGCTAAAGCCACTTTCAATCACTCTCAATTTCAAGCTTCTGCCTCTACCTCTAGGAAATTATTTTCAACCTTCTCCTCCCACCTTTATCCTCCACCCCCCCTCCCTCTCTGCGAACGACTTTGTCAACCACTTTGAAAAGAAGGTTGACAACATCCGCTCCTCATTCACTCAGTCTATTTAGTCCACTTGTGACACTCACACAGAACTACCCTAAACCTTGACCTCTTTCTCCAGATTATATCCTGCCTGCTCAACCCCATTCCCTCCTCCCTTCTCCAGACACTATCTGGAGACCTTCTCCCATTCCTCACTTCCCTCAAACTCATTCCTGACCACTGGCTGTGTCATCTTTGACTTCAATATGGCCAGAGTCGCTCCCCTTCTCTGGAAACAAACACTCGATCCCTCTGACGTCAAAAACTACAGTCCGGTATCCCTTATTTACTTTCTTTCCAAAACACTTCACCGTGCTGTCTCTGACCAACTCTCTTGCTAGTTCTCTCAAAACTATTTTCTTGACACTAACCAGTCAGGCTTCAAGACGGGTCACTCACACTGCGCTCTGTGTCATAGAGGCTCTCCGCACAGCCAAAGCTGACTCTCTCTCCTCTGTTCTCATCCTCCTAGATCTATCCGCTGCCTTCGAGATGATGAACCATCATATCCTCCTCTCCACCCTCTCAGGGCTGGGAATTTCAGGCTTTGCACACTCTTGGAATGCATGCTACCTGGCAGGCCGCTCCTACCAAGTGATGTGGAGAGGATCTGTGTCTGCACAATGTGCTCTCACTACTGGTGCCCCTCAGGGCTCAGTTATACTATATCCGTAGAGTACGACCCTACGTGACACAGGCAGTGGCGTAGGTCCTAATCCAGGCACTTGTCATCTCCCATCTGGACTATTGCAACTTGCTGTTGACTGGGTTCCCCGTTTGTGCCATCAAACCCCTGCAACTTATCCAGAACACAGCAGCCCACCTGGTGTTCAAGTTCTCCCATGTACCCCCCTACTAGCACTGGCTTTGCTGATAGCTACTTTATTGAGGACAAATGTATTTACTGTGACTGATATATGGGGTTGCCCTACCTAGCTATCTTAAGATGAATGAACTGTAAGTCGCTAAATGACGTGTGTGTTTGCAGACAGAGTATCAGAGTCATAAAACCTCACTGTGTTGGATAGAAGCTATCTACTACTAGTAACAGAAAAGGTGACATTTTAATTAACCCAAAAACACTTTTGTCAATATATTATTTAAGATAGCCAGAGGGCTACACACTACAGGCCTATGCTACCAACACTGACTTCTTAGCCCTACTGTGATATAATCCTAGCAAGGATGACAAGGGGGAAAAGTATGACATAAAATTGCTAGTCAATATACACAAGGAAAATGCAAAAAAAATACCTTGGGCATTTTGTGAATGTGCTACCAAATGGAATTGAGAGTCACTCAAAATAAATCAGAAACAAATCATAACCAAGTAATACTTCATTGCAGTCTACCGTCTGATGCACATTACTAACATATTTCTGTTCTTAGTCAATAAAGTTGTACAATGAAATTGAAACCTCATAATCATTATCTTGGTGGAAGAAACAGTTGTTTATGGAATTGGAGTTCAGTGTTGGTATATCTGTTTGATTTTCCTATAAGACTCTAGGCTACCGTTTTACTGTTTCAATCAGTCCAATTAATTTAGCTAACGGCAAAAGCTAATAAAATATGACATGAAAATGTGATCTTTATTGTTATTTCCACAGCATCGTAATGAACGCAATAAAGTAGTAATGAAATAGCAAACCCTGTTATTTGAAATCATGTTTGTCCTACTGATCCTGTAAATAGATGTGTATCAGCATGACACCTGAAAATCTCTATTGAAATGTAATGTCAGTACCAGCAATACACAGACATGACAATATACAGGAACTGCATTTAGTTGACATAAACGCCTGCCCGCACACCCGCCTGCAAGTACATACACACACACACACACAGACACACACACACGCACACACACATCACTGAACCTGGACAATGAAACGAGGACACTACTGCACCTGGTGATGGCTGGCCTTTGCTAGCTCCTGATTGGCTGACTCCACGTTGGATGTGGTGGTCTGAATGTGGTCCTCAATGCTATCTGAAGAGACATAAAAGCATGGTAAATATGATGATTATACTTTATAGCAACATAGATATATTTTATAGCAACACAGTACAACATGTCCCCCAGTTTAGGACCTTTTCTTACCAGGTTGAAGCACACTGGGTACTCTTTCATTCTATAGCTTCTATGGCTTCGACCGGGAGACCAATGAGGCGGTGTACAATTGGCCCAGCATCGTCCGGGTTAGGGGAGGGTTTGGCTGGCCGGGATGTCTTGTACCATCGCGGTCTAGTGACTCCTTGTGGCGGACCGGGCGTTTCCTCCGACACATTGGTGCGGCTGGCTTCCGGGTTAAATGAGCAGTGTGTCAAGAAGCTCTACGGCTTCTAATCAAGATTAGATTCCGAAAAGAATCGACTTCTAAGATTCAGTATTTTTGGAATGGAGGAGACTGATTAGTTGCCGTACTTCTGAGAACACTTGCATCCTAAAAAAAAAAAAAAAGTAAAAAAAAAAAAAAACTTTACCCCTTTTTTCTCCCTAATTTCGTAGTATCCAATTGGTAGTAGTTACAGTCTTGTCTCATCGCTGCAACTCCCGTACGGACTCGGGAGATGCGAAGGTCGAGAGCCATGCGCCCTCCGAAACTCAACCCAATGCACATTCAACCCGGAAGCCAGCCGCACCAATGTGTCGGAGGAAACACCGTACACCTGGCGACCTGGTCAGCGTGCACTGCGCCCGGCCCGCCACAGGAGACGCTAGTGCACGATGAGACAATGATATCCCTGCCGGTCAACCCCTCCCTAACCCGGACGACGCTGGGCCAATTGTGCGACACCCCATGGGCCTCCCGGTCCCATGGGCCTCCCGGATATTTCTTAACGTTAAGGATCCCAATTTCATTTAAACGTTCACACCCCTACACCATAGCATACAGTATTTGTGTTGTGGTGCCGTTATGTGAGCAAGGTGAAAAAATATTCCACATCCTCTTTAACATGTACAGTTACACTTCTATTTAATTTCCTAGAGAGGCTCAATGTGGGGTTTCTTCTGCTCATTTCATGTCTCTCTGTTCGCTGGTCCTTGTGTCTTTGGCCTGCGCCGACTGAGCTGTGCGTGCGTGCGTGCGTGCGTGCGTGCGTGCTGTTTTCTGTGTGATTGTGCTTGTATGACACATTCATACTTTGAATGGGTGAATTGGGTACACACTGTTCCTTTGCACACACATTGGTAGCCTTGAAAGGTTTGATCTTACTCAGAAAGTGCATCACCTGCTGTTGTAAACATACAGTGACAGAGGGAGGAAGGTGGAAGTGGAGGGAAAGAGAGAGAGAAAGAAGATGTTCTATTTGATAAGCCGTCATAATATCTCATCGCTCCGATTGAGCTGCTCGTATGATGTCACTACCAACTTCCTTGAGTGCACTCTCCATGGTCGTGAAGCTTCAAAATCTTAGAATAACGCACAACTGTGTTTATGGATAGACCAACTCAGTTGGATTTCTCTCCTTATTTACATAATCACTTGCACAAGATCATTAATAAACTGGAAAAGGATGCACCCACATTCTCTGTCACAACACTGTAAATAGCGTCACGCTTGATCGAAGATGTAGTATATTGAGTTTTGATGGTGCTTCCTCATTGGCTGTCACCATAGCGACGGCTTGAGAATAATCTGAGAACGGAGCTTTCAAAAGTCATACTCTGTCATACATTTCATGACGGTGTCAACCAATTATTAATTACACCACACCAACTATAGTTACTGTAGCCAGTGAGAACTAATTCAAACCTAAATCCAATTATTTTCCCTATTAAAAACAAATGTTTGGTTGGCCGAACCTCAAGCATGCAGGACACAAATTCACCTCTCTCTCTCTCTCTCTCTCTCTCTCTCTCTCTCTCTCTCTCTCTCTCTCTCTCTCTCTCTCTCTCTCTCTCTCTCTCTCTCTCTCTCTCTCTCTCTCTCTCTGTCTCTGTCTCTCTCTCTCTCTCTCTCTCTGTCTCTCTGTCTCTCTGTCTCTCTGTCTCTCTGTCTCTCTGTCTCTTTGTCTCTCTGTCTCTGTCTCTCTGTCTCTGTCTCTCTGTCTCTCTCTCTGTCTCGTCTCTTTGTCTCTCTCTCTGTCTCTCTCTTTGTCTCTCTGTCTCTCTCTTTGTCTCTCTGTCTCTCTCTTTGTCTCTCTGTCTCTCTCTTTGTCTCTCTGTCTTTTTCGTTGCTGTTGATTGCATCAGTTCTGGCACAGCGTGACCTGTGGCTTTGTCGAATGTGTCACCACATGGAAGCAGAGGCTTTGTCACAGAGAAGCTACTTTCAACTCCACACCCTCCAAAAAGCACTAATCCAAACTTCCTGGGTTTGTTGATTTCTCAATTTACCCCTCTACCGCTCCCCCGCTGCTCCTCTGGACACCTCCACATGCCTCAGCCCCCTTGCCCCCCTATAGCCCCATCAGCTTATTCAGACCAAGCTTTTATTATACACATAAAAATAAAAAGCTCACCATGTGCACCGCAGCTACAGAAAAGCAAAAAAGGCATTTTACCTGATTCTATTTCAAGGTTGGATGGGAGAGAGAAACATTATGTCTGTGGTCCATAATGGATGTGGAAAAGACTACAGCAGTAGAGTAGTACAGCTCTCAGGTACTTGGACAGAGCACCTTGACTCTGTACACTGGTGAGCTGAACACCCTCTCACAGTTACCACCTCCACCATCTCTTAAAGCCATCATGTTCATCCTTACACACTTTAGCACTTTCCCACCACACCAATGTTCCACTTCCCTCTACAACACTCAATGTATCCACAGTCTCAATGTATCTACAGTCTCAATGTATCCACAGTCTCAATGTATCCACAGTCTCAATGTATCTACAGTCTCAATGTAGCCACAGTCTCAATGTAGCCACAGTCTCAATGTAGCCACAGTCTCAATGTATCTACAGTCTCACTGTATCCATGATGTATACCCTCATATTCATACTAAAATATATCCTCCCTATATCCTCACATGAAGGACGACTACAGAAATTGAAGAGACATAAATTTAATGAGATTCTAATGGCATTTTACTAGTGTACTCAATTTCATCAACAATTGACATTTAACTTCTTAGAACTCGCCACTATTTATTTCCCCTTATTTTCCCTGTGCTCTACATGTGAGAGAAATGAGGAGGGACATTGAATTTGAAAGGAGAGATTCCCTCCTGTGTGTTCACCTCAGAAAACCCTCTCTCTAAAGGCCAAACAACAAACAAGTCTTATTTCTGTCCTAACACACATAGTCAGCGCCATCCAGAACTTATCTAGGAAACAAAAGTGCCATTTGTTTAAATATTCCCTTCCATAAGGCTGAACATTATTCACTCTAAATGTTAAGTACCCTAATTATGGATAGAATCTGGGATAAATTGTGTATTGCTCTCCAGTTCCTCTTTGTTTCTCTCTCGTTGCCTGTTGCCTGCTCTCTTGTAGCATTGAGTCTGTGAGAGTTGGAAACTTGGCATGAGTCTAAAGTATAATTCAAATCAAATCAAATTGTATTTGTCACATGCGCTGAATACAACAAGTGAAGACTTTACCGTGAAATGCTGACTTACGAGCCCTTTCCCAACAATGCAGTTAAAAAGTAAGAACATTTGAAAATAGATCAAAGAGAAGGTCATTGTCCTCTAGATGGATTAAAACAGCCAGACTCAGGGCCACTCTCCCACACAGTGGACCAATTAGAATAGAAGAAGAATCCTTTTCCTCCGTTTATGAGATCTCAACCTCGGACACACATGCACACACACAAAGGTACCAGAGACACATGTACAGCAGAATTTGGTTTGGCACACACACTGATATGCACAAGTATGATCAGTCATGCTGCTTCGTTTATGCTTCCCTTGTTCCTCTTTCTCTCTCTTCCATCCAGTCTGCTGCAGTATCTGTACATCTTCAATCTCCTGTCCTCCTTCCTCATGTTTTTCTCTTTCAGTGACTAGTGTTCCATATCATCCCCCCTGTCTCCAGTTCATCTCTCTGCAGGGTGATGGTGGTGTTGTTGTATCTCTCTGCAGGGTGATGGTGGTGTTGTTGTATCTCTCTGCAGGGCGATGGTGGTGTTGTTGTATCTCTCTGCAGGGCGATGGTGGTGTTGTTGTATCTCTCTGCAGGGTGATGGTGTTGTTGTTGTATCTCTCTGCAGGGTGATGGTGGTGGCGTTGTTGTATCTCTCTGCAGGGTGATGGTGGTGTTGTTGTATCTCTCTGCAGGGCGATGGTGGTGTTGTTGTATCTCTCTGCAGGGCGATGGTGGTGTTGTTGTATCTCTCTGCAGGGCGATGGTGGTGTTGTTGTATCTCTCTGCAGGGTGATGGTGGTGTTGTTGTATCTCTCTGCAGGGCGATGGTGGTGTTGTTGTATCTCTCTGCAGGGTGATGGTGGTGTTGTTGTATCTCTCTGCAGGTTGATGGTGGTGTTGTTGTATCTCTCTGCAGGGTGATGGTGGTGTTGTTGTATCTCTCTGCAGGGTGATGGTGGTGTTGTTGTATCTCTCTGTAGGTTGATGGTGGTGTTGGTGTATCTCTCTGCAGGGTGATGGTGGTGTTGTTGTATCTCTCTGCAGGGTGATGGTGGTGTTGTTGTATCTCTCTGCAGGGTGATGGTGGTGTTGTTGTATCTCTCTGCAGGGTGATGGTGGTGTTGTTGTATCTCTCTGCAGGGCGATGGTGGTGTTGTTGTATCTCTCTGCAGGGTGATGGTGGTGTTGTTGTATCTCTCTGCAGGGTGATGGTGGTGTTGTTGTATCTCTCTGCAGGGTGATGGTGGTGTTGTTGTATCTCTCTGCAGGGTGATGGTGGTGTTGTTGTATCTCTCTGCAGGGTGATGGTGGTGTTGTTGTATCTCTCTGCAGGGTGATGGTGGTGTTGTTGTATCTCTCTGCAGGGTGATGGTGGTGTTGTTGTATCTCTCTGCAGGGTGATGGTGGTGTTGTTGTATCTCTCTGCAGGGTGATGGTGGTGGTGTTGTATCTCTCTGCAGGGTGATGGTGGTGTTGTTGTATCTCTCTGCAGGGTGATGGTGGTGTTGTTGTATCTCTCTGCAGGGTGATGGTGGTGTTGTTGTATCTCTCTGCAGGGTGATGGTGGTGTTGTTGTATCTCTCTGCAGGGTGATGGTGGTGTTGTTGTATCTCTCTGCAGGGTGATGGTGGTGTTGTTGTATCTCTCTGCAGGGTGATGGTGTTGTTGTTGTATCTCTCTGCAGGGTGATGGTGGTGTTGTTGTATCTCTCTGCAGGGCGATGGTGGTGTTGTTGTATCTCTCTGCAGGGTGATGGTGGTGTTGTTGTATCTCTCTGCAGGGCGATGGTGGTGTTGTTGTATCTCTCTGCAGGGCGATGGTGGTGTTGTTGTATCTCTCTGCAGGGTGATGGTGGTGTTGTTGTATCTCTCTGCAGGGTGATGGTGGTGTTGTTGTATCTCTCTGCAGGGTGATGGTGGTGTTGTTGTATCTCTCTGCAGGGTGATGGTGGTGTTGTTGTATCTCTCTGCAGGGTGATGGTGGTGTTGTTGTATCTCTCTGCAGGGTGATGGTGGTGTTGTTGTATCTCTCTGCAGGGTGATGGTGGTGTTGTTGTATCTCTCTGCAGGGTGATGGTGGTGTTGTTGTATCTCTCTGTCTGTGCGTTGAACCACACTTTCCCTCTCTCTGCCAAGTCTAGATCAGCGCTGGGTTGCAGGACTTGTTTATCAATAACAGAAGACTGGGACATGCTGTCCTGTCCTCTAACCATTGTTGTTATTGTAACCCACCTGTCAAGCAACCATTTATTACGTGTTAAGGTTCAAAAGTTTGTTTGATTGATGGGAGTCCTGAGGTGATTAATTAAGTCTGCTATCTCATGATGAAAGAGATGCTGTAAAGTTGGTCAAAATATCAAAGGGATTACAAAGACACAGAGAGTAAAATACAGACAGAGTAATATGCAGACATGGATGACTGCACACAGGAGCTCAGGCAATCATAAAAACACACGCGCGTACACACAAACACACACACACACACACACACACACACACACACACGTGATGTCTCACCTATGGCATCTCCCTGTTCGTGCACCATACTGGCCAGATCTCGCATGATTTGGCTGACATCCAACATGTCCCTCTGAAAAGGAAACAGACAACGAAGGGTTAAATAAATACATTCTACTCCAGAGGTCATGGGCCATCCACATTCCCGGGCTTTCTTCTTCTATAGGCCTGATGGATTCCCCAAAATAGACAGGGATATGTAAGTCAAAGCATGAAACAATTTCAAGAAATATATCGAAACTACTCTCTGAGAAGTTAACGGTTCAATGCAGCCATTAAAAAAAAAATCTAAATATCAAATCATTTCTGGTTAACAATTAATAAGTACTGTCATTGTTTCAATGAAAATGGTCAAAAATAATCAAAAATAGTTTCTTAGCAAAAAGCATTTAGCATTTTATTAGTCTATTAACTTATAACGCCTGGTGATGATACCAGGCAGGCCAAAACTCCACAAATGCAAAATGAGCTGAAATTTCAAGCTGTCTTGTCAAACAGCTCTTACACTAAAAGGGCATTATCTTCATTTTCACAATTTCACAGTACTATTCCAACCTCATATTGTGGAAATATTTATAAAAGACAGCTAAATCTAGTTTTTGACTGCACTGCCCCTTTAAAATCCACCACGCTAAGCCCATTAAAAACGAAATGTAAATTTGTGTTTCATATAAAACTATTTAAACTTGTATGGACACAGTAATTGATAGTGTTGTTCACTTCTGTTTTCGTTTCAGTGTGCAGTCTGGCCACTGCAGAGAGAGAGAGAATTACCACACTAGGTGACCTGCACTTTTTTCCCTCCTCGCCAGTTTTCTGAATCTGTTCACTGTGTATCAGCTCAAAGCAATATGAAGGCGTATAAAACCTCTGTCTATCTCCTTCTCACAGGTCCCCCTTTCCTCCATTATAGCACCATGCAATCACAGCTGCGTTTGTATAGCCTCACCCACTGGGCCATCCATCACAGGTGTCTGATATTGCTGTGGAAACTGGCAGCAGCCATCCTGGCTCTTGGCAAACACCATCTGGTTGGATCCAAAATGGCCTCTGGCAAAACCTTGTGACGCTAAAGACTTTCTTGCTGCTTTCGTCTTTGGGCAACCCTCTCCATCACACAGGAATAGAATAACAACACATTTATTTTACCTGGCAAAGCAGTTGCTGGCAATCTGAACTCAGTTCATTCCAATGACAGAACGCTATGACAAAGTCATAAGTGAGAGTGTGAGTAGAAGAGAGAGAGAGAGAGAGAGAGAGAGAGAGAGAGAGAGAGAGAGAGAGAGAGAGAGAGAGAGAGAGAGAGAGATTGAGAGAGAGAGAGAGAGAGAGAGATATTGAGAGAGAGAGAGAGAGATATTGAGAGAGAGAGAGAGAGAGATATTGAGAGAGAGAGAGAGAGAGATATTGAGAGAGAGAGAGATATTGAGAGAGAGAGAGAGATTGAGAGATTTTGAGAGAGAGAGAGATTGAGAGAGTTTGAGAGAGAGAGAGATTGAGAGATTTTGAGAGAGAGAGAGAGATTTTGAGAGAGAGAGAGAGAGATTTTGAGAGAGAGAGAGAGAGATTTTGAGAGAGAGAGAGAGAGATTTTGAGAGAGAGAGAGAGAGATTTTGAGAGAGAGAGAGAGATTTTGAGAGAGAGAGAGAGATTTTGAGAGAGAGAGAGATTGAGAGATTTTGAGAGAGAGAGAGATTGAGAGATTTTGAGAGAGAGAGAGAGAGAGAGATTTTGAGAGAGAGAGAGAGAGAGAGAGAGAGAGAGAGAGAGAGAGAGAGAGAGAGAGAGAGAGAGAGAGAGAGAGATTGAGAGAGAGAGAGACTAGCCTCACTAGCCTCAGCCCTCACCTAAACTTAAAAACAACTAACAAAACCTCATCCAGAGACATTACTACTCCACTGAGATTAGGGTTGGTTTGGTGATGCTGATTGCTGTTGGAGACAGAGTGGCCGTTCCACCAATTCAGTGCCTTTTAAGAAGTGGAACTTGGTCACCTATTTTTAACATTCTGTCATAAAGAGCACATTTTCAACTTCATAAAAAAGGTAAAAGAGGTTAAAAAAAAATAATTCAGTGCCAAATAATGTAACAGGGTTGACCGTAACAGGGTTGACCATAACAGGGTTGACGATGTAATCTTAAATCAGCCATGAATCCCCTTATGACAGGGAGAATAGAAGCTGGTTGTGTGCAACAGGGAGTGGCAATTTAATGCAAGTTTCACAAAAAAAAGGTAATTGCTAAAACATTTCTATCCTGCCTATCTACATCTAGCCTGCCTATTTGTTCAGATCCCTGCCACCCTGGGGGTAGAGTGGTAGTGGACAGGCTTAGGGCCAGATGTGTGCCCTTTTCCATGTTTTATAGGGTTATATTAAGCTCATGGCCACTCTTCCACCATTGGCCTCCCAGCGCCTGGTTCACTCGGTTTTAAACAGGAGGTCCTCAGTCTACCCACACACCCACACCCACCCCAACAACCATACATAATGTCCCACAGAGAGGGTTGACCCATGCTGGGATGGGGACAGGCTATGCTCCATATGCTCTGCGGCACTTCCTGTACGCTTTGAATTAATTATCAACAGACAAAAGAACAATGACCTCAAAAGACAACCAGAGTCCTTTGAAAGACAAATGTTGGGAAAAGGTCTTAAGGTATTAGGAACTGGAATCCTACTCTTACCCAAGACTATTCGTAGTTGTCCCGCCCTGATCTGTTTCATCTGTGCTTGTGCTTATACCCACCCCCCTCCAGGTGTCACCCATCTTCCCCATTATCGCCTGTGTACTTATACCTGTGTTCTCTGTTTGTCTGTTGCCTGTTCATTTTGTTTTGTCAAGCCTACCAGCGGTTTTCCCTCTGTTCCTGTCTCGCGTTTGTTCCTGTTTTCTTGTTTTCCCCGGTTGTGAACTGTTCTACCCACCGTCCTATACCTTTGTCCCACTACTCTGGGTTACCAACCTCTGCCTGACCTGATCCTGAGCCTGCCTGCAGCCCTGTATCTTTGCCCCACTGCTCTGGATTATCGACCCCCTGCCTGCCTTGACCTGTTGTTTGCCTGCCCCTGATGCTGTAACAAACATTTACTTCATTTACTACTGCATTTGGGTCTTACCTGAAACGTGATAGTAGTCTTGCTAGCAATTCAGCTCCTCTTTCATAAATCACGGTGGTGAAGAAATTTCCCATGTCAGTTTGTCTATAGTATGCAGTGGTGTAAAAATATTTGCAAGTTCTACTTAAGTAGTTTTTGGGGGTGTATGTACTTTACTGTTTATATTTTAGAATACTTTTACTTCACTACATTCCTAAAGAAAATAATGTACTTTTTACTCCATACTCAACACCCAAAAGTACTCATTACATTTTGAATAGTTAGCAGGACAGGAGAATTGTCCAATTCACGCACTTATCAAGAGAACATCCCTGGTCATCCCTACTGCCTCTGATCTGGCAAACCCATTAAACATACATGCTTCGTTTGTAAATTTGAGTGTGCCCCTGGCTATCTGTAAATAAAAAAAACAAGAATAGTGCCATCTGGTTTGTTTAATATAGGCAATTTGAAATGATTTATACTTTTACTTTTGATACTTAAGTATATTTAAAACCACATACTTTTATACGCTTACTGAAGTATTTTACTGGGTGACTTTTACTTAAGTCATTTTTTCTCTTAAGGTATATTTACTTTTAGTCAAGTATGACCACTGGGTCAATTCTCCACCAATGAGAGTATGTCGAAGTCACGGGAGTCAGTAGTTTGACTCTTCATGTCAATACCACATCTGTTATGGTGTTTCTGTGATGCAATTGACAGTCAACAAACAGAGCTCTTGTAAGAGGCAGAGGGGCCTGTCTTTGTTTCATGTGAAATAAATGTCAGACAGATGCAGACATCAGTTACATCTGACACAGAGGCCACCGTAACAATACCAGACACACAATTAAACTGTACGCTGAGATAAAGGAGACAAAAACAAGCGGCTGATTGACAAGTCCACAAGGTCGCCACCGCTGTTCCATTCCTCATGTTCCTGAAGTCTAACAAGAGTCTGGGTCGGGATGACACCGCCAGAAATTAGATCTGACGATTGGCTGATATGAGCATTGCCATGAGAGATTGCAGGTTGAGTTGATTCCAAAGGCTTAGCGGTGAAGACAAGACCAGTCGATTGGCTGATAGTGCACGGATAGTGCTTTAGTGCACACTAAATAAGGAGGAAGTGGAAGAATAGGACTGTATTCTCCTCTGTAGAAAGCTGATGTATCCTGTGGGATCCATCCCAGTTATGGCTCATATATAATATGTTACCAAATGTTAAACATGAGGATCAAGATCACAACGGAAAGGAAATAGTTTGCCCATTATGTTTTTAAACAGTCATTGTCGTGCTGAGATGAGGGACATATGACGCCATTGAGAAGAGAACAAATGCATGGAGTCCCAAACAATGACTCCGTTTTCAACCAGGACCAGCAACACTCTAGAAGGACATGAATATGCTGGAATTGAAGTTCCTGTGAGAGTTAGAGTTGACCGGGTGTAGAGATCACCTCTGGTGTCTGCGGAGTGGAAGGGACTCAACTGTGGGTTAGTGAAGCAAATAATACCCTCCTCCTCCAGGTAAATGATAGTAGCACCAGAAATAGGACCTCATTGGGTATGCAGCTCAGCCACGACCAACGAACGCAGCCACACGGCTCAAAGCTCTGATGAGTGGCTGGCATTGGCACCGCCCCATGAGGAGGAGTCTGGGAGATTCAGGGCTCGCTCCGTCACCCTCCAACAGGTGAGCCACCCACCTGTCCTTTGTGTACCAGCCGAGGAACGAGAGCATACCTGTCAACCAGACTGGAACAGAGGAGAGAGAGAGAGAGAGAGAGAGAGAGAGAGAGAGAGAGAGAGAGAGAGAGAGAGAGAGAGAGAGAGAGAGAGAGAGAGAGAGAGAGAGAGAGAGAGAGAGAGAGAGAGAGAGAGAGAGAGAGAGAGAGAGAGAGAGAGAGAGAGAGAGAGAGAGAGAGAGAGAGAGAGAGAGAGAGAGAGAGAGAGAGAGAGAGAGAGAGAGAGAGAGAGAGAGAGAGAGAGAGAGAGAGAGAGAGAGAGAGAGAGAGAGAGAGAGAGAGAGAGAGAGAGAGAGAGAGAGAGAGAGAGAGAGAGAGAGAGAGAGACAGACAGACAGACAGACAGACAGACAGACAGACAGACAGACAGACAGACAGACAGACAGACAGACAGACAGACAGACAGACAGACAGACAGACAGACAGACAGAGAGACAGACAGAGAGAGAGACAGAGAGCGTAGGGAGAGAATCACGGAAGAGAAAGAGAGATAATCTGTTGAAATAGCTCTCTGAGGATTTTCTATAAAATCAATACTTTTTGTCTGAACATAGATGGGGTAATGCTATGTATGTTGATTCTCAGGTGCAGACAGACACTGGTTGAAGAGATAGACCAAGTCATTACTGCCCTGCCATGTCTGTTCTCATCCTGGCACCTTGAGATGATGTTGTATTCACCCTGCACAGGCACATTACTCATCATCTGCTGTCAACACTGCTCATTTCTCCTCCCTTCTTCCCGCTGCACGGTCACTCATTTTCTCCTCCCTTCTTCCCACTGCACGGTCACTCATTTTCTCCTCCCTTCTTCCCGCTGCACGGTCACTCATTTTCTCCTCCCTTCTTCCCACTGCACGGTCACTCATTTTCTCCTCCCTTCTTCCCGCTGCACAGTCACTCATTTTCTCCTCCCTTCTTCCCGCTGCACGGTCACTCATTTTCTCCTCCCTTCTTCCCGCTGCACGGTCACTCATTTCTCCTCCCTTCTTCCCGCTGCACGGTCACTAATTTTCTCATTTTGAAAGGACGGCTACTTCTCTTCTTTGAAAG
The DNA here is from genome assembly GCF_016432855.1 of Salvelinus namaycush. NCBI lineage: Eukaryota > Metazoa > Chordata > Actinopteri > Salmoniformes > Salmonidae > Salvelinus > Salvelinus namaycush. The sequence goes on from NC_052343.1 coordinate 20,835,027, forward strand.
CTCAGCGCCAGTCCATTTTCTGCTATGACTTTCAATCAAGCAGTCAATTTGAATAAAACGCATTAACCATGATTGATGTGTCACGCCCTGATCTGTTTCACCTGTCCTTGTGATTGTCTCCACCCCCTCCAGGTGCCGCTTATTATCCCCAGTGTATATATCCCTGTGTTTCTTGTCTCTCTGTGCCAGTTTGTTTTGCCAAGTCATCCAGCATTTTTTCTAGCTCCTTTTTCCCCGAGTTTCTGTTTTTTCCTAGCCCTCCTGGTTCTGACCCTTGCCTGTCCTGACACTGAACCCGCCTGCCTGACCACCTGACACTGAACCCGCCTGCCTGTTCTGACCTCGAGCCTGCCTATCCCCTTGTACTGTTTGGATTCGGACCTGATCACTGAACCCTTGCCTGTCCTGACCTCGAGCCTGCCTACCGCCTGGTACTGTTTGGACTCTGACCTGGTTCATGAACTCTCGCCTGTCCCAGACCTGCCTTCTGCCTACCCCTTTTGTTATAATACATATCGGAGCTCAATCATCTGCCTCTTGTGTCTGCATTTGGGTCTCGCCTTGTGCCCTTATATGATGGATTGTGGCCTTTCTCCCTGTCATTATCAATAGTTGAAAAGGAATCTTCCGTAGACTAGATACAAAGGCAGTTTACTGTAGCTGTCATCACCATTACATGAAAGTACCTTGAAATCACCAACCCCTTATGACAAGGCATTACAACACTGACGATCATGTAAATCCATTCTACAACCATCTAGATACCTGGAGGATGAAAGTGTGAACCAACAGACTTCTCTCTCTCTGTCCAGCACCCTCCCCTTCTCTCCCTCCTTTTCTCTTTCTCTCTCTACCATTCTCTCTCTCTTTCTCTCTCCCCATCCTCCATTTTTTTCCCTCCCTCCCTCTCTTTCTGATAAATGTGTTAAGCACTGCTAGAAAATTCTCTCCATATCTAACCATCCCAGCCCAAAGGCATTGGGCAACAGGACACAGTGTCACTGCCACAGCAGAAAAACTGTTAAGCAGATTTATGTGCACACTTACTGGTGAAAAGAAGAGGGAAAACGATGACATTTTCTCACATGCACTGTCTTTCCAAGGGCTGGAGCATGATATGTCTCTTTTTTGCCCTTGCTGAATAAACGGTTTAGAATGTAAAATCAAATGTTGCCTTTCCTTCAGCTGTCCAAAGACCTACAACCCCAGAACACACACTAAAGAGATGCACATCACATGAACCGAATGACAGCCAGAGGCATGGCCAGAATGACAATATTTAAGGGGGTTTATTTCCATTTTAAGGTTTCCTGTTGCGTGGGTCCTGTTTGCTGAAGGTTTGTGTTGAGGTTGTGTTGTGATTTATATTGTGTATTTATTACATTCATATTGTGATTTATTTTGTTTGTGTGTCTCCATGATGAGGAGGATACGGTATGTCGTTGTGATTTCTTCTACCACAATACGGTCAATTTTAGGGAGGTGTGTATTTCATATGCATAGCCTTTTATGGTGAGATTACCTGTCCAAAATTGTAATCAGTAATGAAATTAATGGATTACCCAAGCTCAGTAACGTAATCTGATTATTTTCTGTTACATTAGAAGAAGACAAAAATATCCATCAGACACATTTGGTGTGTCATCATAGTGGTGTCTGACTTGTGGTCAGTTCGCTCATTTGGAACAAACTTTAACTTGCACCTTTTTTCAATGCTGAATTGAATGTCATTGAGAAAACAGAAAGGTGTTTTAACATATTTTTTCACAAACATCCTTTCTGAATTGAAAAGTAATCCAAGATGTAATCATCTAGTTTTTCAAAAGTATCTGTAATCTGATTACAATATTTTTGATGGTAACGTGACTGATTACAGTTTTTTGTAATCAGATTACATGTAACTGATTGCATATAATCATCTGGGGATCCTGCAACATCCATGGAAGTCCCATATATTCCTATAGGTCTGTGCTATGCAGACCATTGATGTTGCAGTTTGTTCCTACACATACTGCAAAATCATGTGCAAGATTTAAATCAATCTGTTTTTCTTTTTATGACCACACCTGAGAGCTGCATCTAGCGCATGCTATCTCTGCATGCTATCTCTGCATGCTATCTCTGCATGCTATCTCTGTTCGCTGCATGTAGGGGGTGCTACCTATCTCCAAGGGCAGAGCATCAGATTCACTGTCCTGTGGATGCATTGGTAGGAGAGACACGCTTTGACGTTTTTTTACCTCTTCACAGGGCCAGGTGTTGTATTCAGATTCCCCTTGAAAGCTGGCCTCTGCTTTGCCCTGAGCTTTTTTTTGAATTATTTTTGATGAAATGATCTTCGGTGTCGACGATCATGGTGTGTGTGACGGGCAGCTGGGAGCTGACAGTATAGATGGTACAGAGGCAGAATAAACCTCTGCCACCTAAGCCTGATACTACCTTATAGTCTATCTTCTGTCTCTCTCTCTCTAAGCATTTATAATAATAGCATGGTAGTCAAGGACGATAGGCCTGAATTGAATTACCCATCCCAGAAGAATGTTATACATAGAATGACTATAACAGTGTTAAAGCCTGTCAGACCACAGTAATCTGACTGCACCTGTAAAGGACGTCACACTGCTTGCTTAGTGGGCACCACTTCTTCCTGATTCACACCGAGGCTCGAACCCAGGACCTCTGCCTTGCTATCACACGTCACCGCCCTCCTAGAGAGTCTTACCAGTCGGCGCCACGCAAAAAGCTAGCTATTCGCTGGCGCAAGTGGGGACACTTCAGGCTGAGGAGTACGTTTCACACATCCCCATGTGCTACACATGGGTACATCCAATATGGTTATTCTTTTTCTATGGTGTCAAACTCCTCCTGACTGATCCCAGTGTTGGTGTGTAAAATGAACAGCAGAGTATCCTTAGTGTAGGTAGCGGACCGTCAGTAGGAGAGAACCACTGTAACCTCCCATGTTCCCCATCGGTCCCTTTTTGAAAACTGCTGCACTCTTTATCTTCCATTCACAGCGAGAACGCCTTGCCTGAGTGCACACACACACACACACACACACACACACACACACACACACACACACACACACACACACACACACACACACACACACACACACACACACGATGGCAAACAACCCAAGGCAACAGATCAACACGTTTTTGTCTCAGAGGGGAAGTGCTGATACTGTTCTCCTTGGATAACAGCAGACAGAACTGATCTTAAGGTCCTCAGGGAGATGGATGGAGAGAGAGGAGAGAGAGTGGAAGAGGAGAGAATGAAAGAGGAGAGATAGAGAGGGGGGGGGGGCTTTGGAGAGATGGGGGTGGGGTTATGGACAGGGAAAAGCACATTGTCAGATATTATTAGGCTCACCAAGGTACACCATCAGGCCCCTCAGCACCTGCCAGGGAAGTCACTCTGACATTTATCTGTGTGGGTATGACTAAAACAGAGGCCAGACAACCCTGTCTGAGCTACCAATCAAATGAATCTCTCCATCTCAGTGCCTTTCTGAACAACCAATTATCATGACTACCTCCATCTCCGACCGCTCCACACAAATTAAGCTGTAAGTGGTGTCTGAGGCTCATTCAGTAGTTTGGTGCTTTTGTACCACTCAATGAGGACAGATTGATGCTGCTACTTTTCCAGTCTTGTTCGGAAAAGGCTCATGCGATGTGGCTAGATGAGGTGATTCTGAACATCGATGTTAAAACTTCTGAAATGTCTGACTCTGACTACAGATAGATACAACTCCCCCAAAAGTATTGTTATTAGTCTTCAAGTCTTTTCACACATTGCAGTGGATTGTAAACTCCCTTCAAAGCTGGAATGGGCTGTATCAAGGTGTCATTTCTAAAGCTGTGTGAAATTCTGGTCTCCTTTCTTGAATGATGTCCATATGTTATCACAACACTTAATCAAGTTGATTAAAGCAATTAGTGTTTCTTTTTCTTCTCCCAAGTTTTCTCCAAAGTGTACACAAAATACACAGAGGGACCTATAGGATAAACCTAACGTCAGGAGATGCCGATGACGATAACAAATATCTGAAACCTCTCTGAAATCAGACCCATTTAAGTCACCCACAGCGGAGTGATCCTGTCGTTTAGAGTTCACATCTATCTGGTTTCACATCTGTCTCAGACACCGGCGGAAGAGAGGGAAACAGCTGTTTGGGTGGAATCAGACCTGGGCTGCATCCTAAATGCTACTCTATCCCCTATATAGTGTGCTACTTTTGACCAGAGTCCTATGGGTTTGTTGTGCACGTAATATGGAATAGGGTGCCATTTGGGACGTCACTCTGTAGTTACCTGATGTGATGCTTTGTATTTCAAAACGAGCCGTGAAAGGAAGTCTGGTGAACATTGTGATTCCATCCACACTTAGGTAAGAGAACAAACAAGCCCGTAAAGGCGCCTAGGTAATTGGGTAGCGTTTAATATGCAGAAGAGATGGTGAAAATGGCTTCAGTACTGAGACATAATACTAATAGGTTGCCCAGATGGGAGGTGGAGTCTGGGATTGGCTGAGTGTCTATTTACTAAAGTAGAGTGTTTTTATTGACCTCTCTGAAGACAATAGCGTCGGGGCAATGCACTCTCTGGCCACTTTGTAAACGACAAGCTTTATCACAATGTTTGTTTGTTTTTTAGTTAGTTATTTCTGAGTGTTTCTCTCTCTCTCCATGCAATCGACGGATACTCTGGGCACTTTGGCTGGAAAGTGTTGTAATTTTCAAAACAACTCGACTAAAGACATGGCCAGCCCAAAGCTGATGCTGGATAGATGGATTACTACCCTTACTATTGGCAAATAGATTACATCAACTCTCCCTTTGAACACTGCATTCTTTAGATAGCAAACCATTCATTTGAAAGTCACAGTGCCATTGGAAAGTAGAAGATTTTTGCCCGTTTCTCCTCAGGAACACTGAGACTGAGTTAAGGCAGGGTGTTGTAAACTAAGGTACAGCACGTGGATGTCTGAGCTCCATACCTCAATCTGCAGCAGGGCTTCTTCTCTCTCGCGAAGGGCCTCCACGTCTTCCTCACTGATCTCTGAGAGGAACGCTTGCTCCTGTCCATCCCTCTCGGAGCTCTCTGCTGCACCGCCAAACAGGGGACCCCCCTCCTCACACAGCTCTGCAAATGGAGTCTGGGGACTCTGTGCTCACACACACACACACACACACACACACACACACACACACACACACACACACACACACACACACACACACACACACACACACACACACACACACACACACACACACACACACACACACGAACAGACAGACAGACAAACAAGAGAACATTATAATTAGATTTGTTTTGAGAATACCAATCTACATTGCTTCTGTCTTGCACCTCTTTCTCCCTGACTCCACTAATGGTCTAGGCCAGACAGTGTGATTCACAGCACAGGGCTAACCCCTGGCTGACTCATGGTCGTCTGTGCTTGCCATGATCTGAGTCACAGTACCCGAGTCAACCGGAGAGGCCAGACAGTGGGGGGAAAACATCCTGTACCCCCGGAATACAATTTCACCTTAACACAACTAGAATGTTTTACACTTTAAATATATCACTCTAGACAGCTACCACCCCCTCTTCACACCGTTTACCCAAGTTCAATCAAAAAGGACTAGGACCCTTTTCTTCTCTGTGCAGACAGTTTACTGAGCTCGCTCTCCTTTCAGCACACTCAATGGAAACGTGGGAGTCGGTCACTGAAAGAGGCCCACATTGATCTGCTAATTTTGACCCCTAATTGCATATGTATGCCATTGATAAAACCCTGAGGTGGCTTTTGTTTTTCCTGCCCACAGTGTATCCAATCATCCTGTCGTTCCTCCCTTACTGTGGGTAGCTTCTTCAGTACGGAAGTGGGAGGGGCTAGAGGAGGGCCTGTGTCTTTGGTCTGCCCACTCAATGTGAACCACACAGCCTATCTGCTCTGCCTTCTGTGCTGTTCTTGCTTTTTGTTGTCAATGAATATGCACCATCTGCTACAATAGTGTTACTGACATCCGAGGTATAGGTCTCTTGGCCGGGCTATACTAAATTACAGACCAACTGCAGACCAAAACTGCAGAAATGTAGTGATTTGTGAAGAAATTCACATTTATGAAAAAAGGAATAACTTTCGCGGTCCATTGAAGTTTCTTTCTTCACTGAAGATAATCACTGTTATGTAACCTGTCCTTATATCTGGAGTCTGAGACGTTTTCCTCTTGAGCCAGCATAATGAAAAGACCTTGATGAAATTGATTCAGCAGAAAATAAGCCTTAATACATAAGCCTCTGGTGTCCTGGTGCTGTAGGGTTCAGGGGTGTGTAAGGAGAACCTTGATACCTGAGTTTGTGTATTCTCCAGCGGGTCATTTGAGCTCAGTATGATTTCAAACGAGAACTTTTTCAGGGGAAGTTAGGGATAATGTGAAATATGTTTCCATAACATCAACATAAGTTACAGCTATTTGCATTGATTTTCAGGCAATGCTCTACTTGACATGATCGTACTGATATTATTCCAGGACATTACAGTGAAACCACGAGGAAGTATAAAAGGTTAGATGAAGATCAGGCAATGACAGCCTAGCTACCAGCATGAACAGCTAAATGAGACATCACTGTAAAGAAAAATATCTGGTTGTTTTTACAGTAACTTACTGGCAGTCAGTTACCTGTAAGTTACTGTAAAAAAAAGGTTCTGTATGTACTTTACAGTAATGTACTGTTAAACATTTATTCTGAATGTACGGCAATATACTGTACCTTTTTTTTTTACAGTAACTTACAGGTAACTGGATGCCAGTAAGATACAGTATACAGTGACACAGTGTCACATACAACACAGTAACACTACACAGTGCATCATAAAGGATGTCTGAGTTTCTCATTAGCTTTATTGAGTGCTTTTGATAAGGATCAGTGCAGTTTTCAGTGTTGTTATTGCCGGTGTGATATATGAATAAATTCAATCATGATTTAATTGTATTGTGAAGAGGTAAAAAAAAAATCTGCTCAGTCCCTCTTAGAACTCATAGAAATGTGACACCTTCAAAATGATTCACTGTTCATTCATCTCTGACTTACAACAAATGACTTTGGTGTATTGTTGTTTTAGTTGTCTCCTCTCCTGTCCCCAAAGGTGTTCTAAGAAGGATATATATATCTCATGTAATCATTTGTACTAGATGTCTCCACGGGAGACAAAATACTCCTTAGATTTGGGGAAAGAATGACGGGTTACACAGAAGAGAGAGAGAGAGAGGTCTCCAGACACAATGCTTTCTGGTGTATCAAAATGATACCTGTTATCTGACCTCAAGCCCGTTTTAATATGGTATAGCCCATGACTATATGTATAATCATAATGTAGACATACTAATTGTCATGATTTTCCACTGTATGTGAGTCTATTTCTGTGATGTCTGACTGAATATAGATTGGATTATAATTTTTCCATTTTAGTAGTCTGAAAGTGATGGTTACCAATGAAAGCATAAAAAAGGTGGATGGATAGAATCATCACACGGTATCAGAGTCCATCTCGTCCTTTTTTTTTTACCTCAAGTTATTTTTTATCGTTCTTCTAGGCTATACTGTCTGTGGCTCGTATACAATACCAACCTATCTGTTGTCTCCTCTCTCTCTCGCTCTCTCTCAATCTTTCTCTCTCTTCCTAACTTTCACCTGCCTCTCTTCCTCAGTGAAAAAAAGCAGGATCATCCTATCACAGATCTCTTATCATACCACCTCCTCCCCTGAAGGGATGGGAAGATCTGTGTTGATGTAGTCGGGACAACTTTGTCCTGCAGAATGTACATATAACCCAGCTCAAACCCATAATGTGTCTGTCCCTTTGGAACTTTTCAACTGACATAAAAATACAGATAATGTGTTGAACAACAGTGGCAGTACTGAAGGGACTTGGATGTATAGCAAATATATTGTCTGGGAGTGGAGAGAAGAGAGGGAGAGAAAACAGAAAGAAAAGGGAAGAGAAGAGAGGGGGAGAGAACTGAAAGAAGAGCGAAGAGAAGAGAGGAGACACTAGACAAAGCTTCAAAGAACCTCTTATAAGAAGGCAATCAAACAAGGAGAGCCAAGCTTATTATCTTTGTCTCTAATGAGCGTTGTCACCTTCACGATGGAACAAAGGCCAGTACAGACTGATACACTGTGCATCAAACTCACCTGCTTCATTTCTGTCTGTGCCGGGGGTAGCAAGGCCCTCGAACGGTCTGCAATTTTCTGAAGAGACACAAGAAGAGAGAGAGCACAATAGCATGAGAGAAGCATTTAGTTCATATTGTCAGACATACTGTATATTGCAGCCGTGTATTGCAGCTCTTTATTTTTCATGTCACAAGGTCACCATTCTCTATAGAACAACACCCCACTAAACAGATGAGAAGACATGAGGCAATGCAAGGGAACCTTTTGCAGATCTCCATAGCGTTGAACCGACTCTGAGAGTTCTGTCTTAAGTCTAGTCAGGCGAAGACGATCTTCCTGTGAAAACAAGAAAAGAAGAACGAAGATTAGTGACAATTATCTTAATTCATGTCTCTGCTTCTGTGTATTTAATTAGATACAAAGTCTGGAAGAATAGGTGAAAAAAGCTTTTTAACCCGTGTAGAGCCAGTGATGATGTCAGAGAGTTGTTTGATGAGTTGACTGGTGCTGGTGATGACTTTGTTGGTTTGCTGCTGTATAGAATGTCTGGAATTGAAGAGAAAGAGAGCCAGAGAGAATGACATAAATACATAGAGAAAGAAAGAAAGAGAGTGAAAGAGAAAGCGAGTGAGATAAAGAAGGAGAAAGTGAAAGAGAGAGAAAGAGACGCACATAGTCTTTAGCCTCTAAGGTGGTATTAGTGAGGTTATTCTCGGGGTCGTGAACTCTGGAGGACGTGGCAGGACATGGCAGCTTTTATCCCCTGGCGCTGGATTCTAGAACGGACAGTGTGCATTCTGGGCTGGCTAGGGCGACCTCTCAGAGTTCCATGGGAGAGAGTTAAGTTCAACCAATTAAGTGAATCAATATTAACGACAGTCTGACAGAGCAGAGGTAGGGCTAGGCCCTATCCAGTGGCACAGTGAGGGGCGCTGGGTGTTCTTTCTCTGCCAGGGATGAACAAATAGGAGCCACCCAGGCTTTCACCGTCAAAAAACACAGCAACTTACAAACTACAGTGCTGCCCAGTGGTGGGAAGATTGAAGTGCACTCATTATGGCTACAGCTTTCAGCCAAGGACAATATGGATTTTTATGTTGAACGAATGAATCCCAATTATTGTCTACAAACATATTTATTATCAAATAGTGGCAAACGTGTGGATGGCGATTCAATCGATAAGTATAATTTTAGACAATTCAACTTACAGTCTGTCACTCATGGCGCAATTGGCCAAACAGTACATTGTGAAGACAACAAAAAAGATACATGCCCTCAGTAAGTTTACTGATTTCAGACACTCTTGTAATTGTGGAAATCATATTAAAATCTCTGATAGACAATAGTCACATTTGCATGCTCAAAAACATTTTCTTGCACTAATATCAGTCCTGGCTGCCTGTATCTTTTCACATTTATTTTCAACGTCTCCTCCTAAACACTCATTTACTGAAGCATCTCTGGGTCATTCCATGAGAGTAGTGCCTTTTGCGTAACTTTATTATCAGTCTAAATTGTGCACCAATATTGCATTTTAAACGCAGCAATATTACATAAAATGTCCTTTAATGTAGACCACATGAAAAATGCAATACATTTCTTCTAGGGAGATTGTAAATCACTTAATCCCCCAAATAATCTCAACATTTTCACCATCATTGTAAAGCCCTAGTTACTGTCATTTCTGAAGATTCTTATTTATTTCATGTGATTAGTGTCCCTCATTCTAAGGTCAACCCTATTACATTGTCACGCCCTGACCTTAGTTATCTATGTTTTCTTTATTATTTTGGTTAGGTCAGGGTGTGACTAGGGTGGGTATGCTAATTTGTCTTGTCTAGGGTTTTTGTATATCTAGGGGTTCTTGTCTATGTGTAGTTGCCTGTTCAGCACTCCTTTGTATAGCTTCACGGTTCGTTTTGTTATTTTGTTAGTTTTGTTCAGTGTTCATTCTTAGAATAAAGAAGAATGTACGCATACCGCGCTGCACCTTGGTCTCCTCCCTACGACGGCCGTGACAGAAGAACCCACCATAAAAGGATCAAGCAGCGTGTTAAGGAGGAATGGACCTGGGAGGAGATTTTAGACGGAGCAGGACTCTGGACGCAGGCTGGGGAGTATCGCCTTCCGAGGGAGGAAATAGAGGCAGCGAAAGCAGAACGGCGATATTATGAGGAGAAATACAAACGAGGCAAGCACGAGAGGCCACAGAAACCCCAATAAGTTTTTTTTGGGAGGGCACATAGAGCCAGTCAGGGAGCCGGATGAGGAGTTCAACGCAAGACTCCGGAGAGAGGTTCTAGCATGGAGAGCGCTGCAGAGCGGGCGTGCTGGGGAGCGTGTGACTGGTCAGACACCGTGTTACACAGGGATGCGCACGGTGTCTCCAGTTCGCATTCATAGCCCGGTGCGCTCTATTCCAGCTCTTCGCACTTGCCAAGTGAGCATCCAGCCAGGACGCATTGTGCCAGCTATACGCTGTAGAGCTCCAGTGCGCCTCCACAGTCCAGTACGTCCTGTGCCCTCTCTCCGCACTCGCCCTGAGGTGCGTGTCCTCAGCCCGGTACCACCAGTTCCGGCACCACGCATCAGGCTTCCAGTGCGCTTCCACAGACCAGAGCTTCCGGCGACAGTACCCAGTCCAGAGCTTCCGGCGATAGTACCCAGTCCAGAGCTTCCGGCGACAGTACCCAGTCCAGAGCTTCCGGCGACAGTACCCAGTCCAGAGCTTCCGGTGACGTTTCACAGTCCGGAACCTCCAACGACGGGCCACAGTCCGGAACCTCCAACGACGGGCCACAGTCCGGAACCTCCAACGACGGGCCACAGTCCAGAACCTCCAACGACGGGCCACAGTCCGGAACCTCCAATGACGGGCCACAGTCCGGAACCTCCAACGACGGGCCACAGTCCGGAACCTCCAGCTACGGTCCCCGGCCCGGGGTCCCCAGCGACGGTCCCCGGTCCGGGGCCTCCGGCGATGATCCGCAGTCCAGAGCCTCCGGCGATGATCCATGGTCTGGATCTACAAAAGGCGGAGGGTTCAGTGTAAAGAGGAGGGGCGGCGTCCAGAACCAGAGCCGCCACCGAGGGTAGATGCTCCCACGGACCCTCCCCTATAAGTTCAGGTTTGCGTTCGGGAGTCCGCACCTTTGGGGGGGGGGGGCGGTACTGTCACGCCCTGACCTTAGTTATCTATGTTTTCTTTATTATTTTGGTTAGGTCAGGGTGTGACTAGAGTGGGTATGCTCGTTTTGTCTTGTCTAGGGTTTTTGTGTATCTAGGGGTTCTTGTCTATGTGTAGTTGCCTGTTCAGCACTCATTTGTATAGCTTCACGGTTCGTTTTGTTATTTTGTTAGTTTAGAATAAAGAAGAATGTACGCATACCACGCTGCGCCTTGGTCTCCTCCTTTTGACGGCCGTGACATACATGAACTGAAATCTCATTATAATATGGTGAAACTATTCCTTTTATATGTTTTTCTTTTAAAGAATATATAAACAAATCATAGTCTAAAAGCAAGTGAGCTTGTTCTACTCTTTTTGGACATTTTCTGGTGTTTTCTGGTGCAAAACTGAGCATAACACATCATCGCTGTTACCTATAGATATGCAGGATAGAAATGTTTTAGCAATTACCTGTTTTTTGTGGAACTTGCATTAAATTGCCACTCCCTGTTGCACACAACTAGCTTCCATTCTCCCTGTCATAAGGGAATTCATGGCTGATTTAACCTTTTGTCAATAGGGGGTGCTATTTGCACTTTGTAATAATTTCGTTCCCAAATTAAACTGCCTCGTACTCAATTCTTGCTCGTACAATATGCATATTATTATTACTATTGGATAGAAAACACTCTCTAGTTTCTAAAACCGTTTGAATTATTTCTCTGAGTGAAACAGAACTCATTCTGCAGCACATTTCCTGTCAGGAAGTGAGATTTCTGAAATCGAGGTCCCTGTTCTGAGGTCAGTTTATAAGTCCCCATGTAAGCTATGGGGCTACATGCACTGCATACGCCTTCCTCTAGATGTCAGTAAGCGGGGAGAATTTGAATGGAGTGGATTGCACCATCTGGGGGACTATAAAAGCTCATGGAACGGAAGTACCGTTCTTTTCAACGGGGCGCCTGGCGCAAGAGGGACATCACAATGGCGTCCTGCAAAAGCTTTCGTTTTAGCAGTTCTATATCTCCGGTCATGTTTTTATTCGTTATAGGTGTTAAAGACATCATAAGGTAGTTAATTTAAACCGACTTATAGCAGTTTATATCAGTTTATTGCGATTTTCTGGGATTTCTTTGTGACGTGCTTTCACGAGTTGGACACCTCTCCAGTGGGTGGCTATCGTTAGCTGCTATTTCTACAGGAGAAGAGGACATCTTTCAACCAAAAGACGATTGTTCTGGAGAAAGGACACCTTGCCCAAGATTCTGATGGAAGCTCAGCAAATAGTAAGCAGTCTTTATGCTGTTAATTCGTATTTATGTTGACAAATGTCAAATAATAATTCCGCCATGAATTTCGGTGCGGTCTCGCTTTAGCGCACGCTGTATTGCGCAGTAACGTTAATTTTAAAAATCTAACACAGCGGTTGCATTAAGAACTAATGTATCTTTCATTTGCTGTCCAACCTGTATTTTTTTAGTCAAGTTTATGATTACTTATCGATTAGAATAGGTGCCTCTCCAAGATGGCGCCGGACAGATTGCTTGAAGTTTTGGCCACTAATCACATTGTATAACCACGATTTGTGCCGCTAAATATGCACATTTTCGAACAAACCCTATATGCATTGTGTAATATGATGTTACAGGACTGTCATCTGATGAAGAATATCAAGGTTAGTCAAAAATTATATATCTTTTGCCTGTTTGTTACGATCGCTAACCTTTGCTGCTGGTAAATGGTGTTGTGTTTCTGGCTATTGTGGTAAGCTAATATAATGCTATATTGTGTTTTCGCTGTAAAACACTTAGAAAATCTGAAATATTGGCTGGATTCACAAGATCTGTGTCTTTCATTTGCTGTACGCTGTGTATTTTTAAGAAATGTTTTATGATGAGTAATTAGGTAATACACGATGGTCTCTGTAGTTATTCTAGTTGCTTTGGTGAGAGTTGTGATGGTGGCTGCAATGGTAAACTATGATTTATACCTGAAATATGCACATTTTTCTAACAAAACATATGCTATACAATAAATATGTTATCAGACTGTCATCTGATGAAGTTGTTTCTTGGTTAGTGGCTATTTATATCTTTATTTGGTCGAATTTGTGATAGCTACTGATGCAGTAAAAAAATGGTGGAGTAAAAAAAAGTGGTGTCTTTTGCTAACGTGGTTAGCTAATAGATTTACATATTGTGTCTTCCCTGTAAAACATTTTAAAAATCAGAAATGATGGCTGGATTCACAAGATGTGTATCTTTCATCTGGTGTCTTGGACTTGTGATTTAATGATATTTAGATGCTAGTATTTACTTGTGACGCTATGCTAGGCTATGCTAGTCAGCTTTTTTACTGACGGGGGTGCTCCCAGATCCGGGTTTGGGAGGAACTAGAAGTTAAGATTAAATCGTCAACTCTGTTACGGTCAACCCTGTTACGGTCAACCCTGTTACGGTCAACCCTGTTACGGTCAACCCTGTTACCGACAACCCTGTTACCGACAACCCTGTTACCGACAACCCTGTTACCGACAACCCTGTTACCGACAACCCTGTTACATTATTTGGCACTGAATCGGCACTTACTATGGTAATTTTTTTAATTTTACCTCTTGTTTTTATGAAGATGGAAATGTGTTCTTTATGACAGAATGTTAAAATTAGATGAAATCAGAAAATGTTTTTGACCAAGTGTTACGATCGTCGATGGAAGGATCGGACCAAGGTGCAGCGTCGTAGGCGTACATTTTAATTTATTAAAAGAACACCGAAAAAACAACAAATACGAAACGTAACGTCTAGTAGGGCTAAACAGCACAGTACCAAAAACAAGATCCCACAAACTACAGGTGGAAAAGGCTGCCTAAGTATGATCCCCAATCAGAGACAACGATAGACAGCTGTCTCTGATTGGGAACCATACCCGGCCAACAAAGAAATAGAAAACATAGATTGCCCACCCTAGTCACACCCTGACCTAACCAAATAGAGCATAAAAAGGATCTCTAAGGTCAGGGCGTGACACCAAGTTACACTTCTTAAAAGGCACTGAATTGGTGGAACAACCACTCTGTCTCCAACAGCAATCAGCATCACCAAACCAACCCTAGTCTCAGTGGAGTAGTAATGTCTCTGGATGAGGTTTTGTTAGTTGTTTTTAAGTTCAGGTGAGGTCTGAGGCTAGTGATATTGTGTTGAGGCAACATGGTGGATGGAACTGAACTGGTTGAAATTAAACTGTGTCTGTGAGCTCTTATGACCTTAGAAATAATCAGTCTGTCTCAACAGAACCCTGCTGGCTCTCTCTCTCTCTCGCAGTGCATGCTGGGTGTTTTTTGGACTTTGAGTGTTTGGTGTGGAGGGCTCTATCCTAACTAACTTTCTTGATTCTTTTCTTTACATGTTATTTTCTATGGTGGAAGGTTAATGCAATATTTTTTTTAGCGGTATCCAAAGTTTTTTTCAAAGTTAGGGTGGAACAGGACAGAGTAACTTTCCTGGGGTTTGGAAGGTGTGGTGTGCGCGATGGCTTCTCAGCCTAGCGCGGAGGAGACGCTGTCGATACGGCATGGATTCAGGTGTGTTCCTGAGAACGGAGTTAAGGTGGAGGAGGTTCTGCTCGCGGTCGGTGAACAGGTAGGAGCTGAATTTATACATTCTGCATCTAGAATGAACAAAGCTGTGGTTGTGTTCATGAAAAGAGGCTAATTGCTAGCGGAATATTTGTAAGGGATGTGTTGGTGTCAATTTCACCTCTCTCTACCTCTTCAACAAGAGTGGTAGTGGCAAATTTGCCTCCGTTTATTACGGATGATCAAATCAGGAAAGAGCTGAGTTGTTTTGGTAAGTTGGCTAGCGGTTTTCGTGTACTGTCAGCAGGCTTTCAGGCAGATGCCGTTAAGCACGTTGTTTCGTTCCTGAGGCAAGTGTTTATGTTTCTGAACAACAATGAGCAACAGCTAAATGTGCACTTTAAAGTGAGGCATGGGGAGGGGCTCTATGCAGGGTTTGCCAGCACAGATAGTCTACGGTGTTTTGAGTGTGGGGATTTGGGGCATAAGAGCTTTGCGTGCCCACATAAAGGCTGTAGACAAGGTGAGGGTACAAGCGCCAGTGGAGGAAATCGAGGTCAAAGTGCAGGGGGTAAGGAGATGCAGACAGCAGAGGCTGGGCCTATTCAGGCTAGAGATGGTGGTGTAGATGAGGCTGGGCCTAGTCAGGATAGAGATGGTGGGGTAGCTGAGGCTGGGTCTAGTCAGGCTAGAGATGGTGGGGAAGTGGAGGCTGGGTCTAGTCAGGCTAGAGATGGTGGGGAAGCGGAGGCTGGGTCTAGTCAGGCTAGAGATGGTGGGGTAGCTGAGGCTGGGCCTAGTTATGCTATGGAGGGTGGTGTAGATGATGCTGGGTCTAGGCAGGCTATGGATGGTGGTATAGCGGAGGCTGGGTCTAGTCAGGATAGAGATGGTGGGGTAGCTGAGGCTGGGCATAGTTATGCTATGGAGGGTGGTGTAGATGATGCTGGGCCTAGTCATGCTATGGAGGGTGGTGTAGATGATACTGGGTCTAGTCAGGTTATTCTAGTGGATGAGGAGAGTATGGTGGGGAAGTGTAAGAGATTAGGGGGGAGGAGGAGGGTGTCAAGCAGAAAAGGAAAAAGTGTGTGGACAAAGGCACCATGGAAATGTTGCCTGTTGCTGTGGGTGAGGCCCTAACCAGAGAGAAAGGGTAGGTGGTCAGGGTGGGAGATAGAGATGAGGATGAAAGTGAGTCTGAGGAAGAGGATGAGGAGTTATTTTTTTCAGACTCCTCTTCAATGGGCCCGGAGCTGACAGCCAGTCAAGCAGAGGGGTCTAAGTACACGTTGAGAGAACTGACAAGGTTCCTGAATGAGACTCAGGGGAAAAAAGTTAATCTTGAGGCTTTTTTTCTGATCCTAGAAAGTTTGTAAGATCAGTACAACATGCTATGAGAAACGAGGGGCATGGTGTCCTCTCACCCAAGAAACGGTTTAGGTTGAGGAAGTGGGTCACAACAGTGCGTAAAGGTTTACCTTCAGACACTGTTTAAATGTTTAATTTCTTTCTGACACTGGGGCTTTTTGAGCTTTGCTATTGGTCTATTTCTCTGCTGGCTTTTCTCCCACTTCTTATGGAGACTCTTCGGGTAGGCTCGCTCAATATAAATGGCGCCAGAGATGCGGGAAAGAGGAGTGTGTTGGGTGAATATGTAAAACAAAAACAAGTACAGGTGTTGTTTCTGCAGGAGACGCATAGTGATGTGGTGAATGAAGTTGATTGGGGGCTCTGGTGGAAAGGGGCAAGTGTGTTGAGCCATGGGACAAATCTTAGTGCAGGGGTGGCAGTCCTTTTTGCACCGGGTCTGCCTGTAAAAATTTGCTCCTCAAAGGAGGTGTGTAAGGGTAGGCTGCTTGTTGTTAAAGCAGAAATTAACAACATGGGTTTTGTCTTTATAAATGTGTATGCGCCTAACACAGGGAGAGAGAGGGGGGGTTCTATTTGGGAGTCTTAGACAGGAACTCTCACAGGTAGCGCCTGAGGAGACGCTGTTGGTCGGAGGGGACTGGAAATGTACAATGGATTTTACAAAAGACAGAAATGGGGAAGAGCCTCATTCAGTGTCAGTGGGAGTGTTAAGGGACATCATTAATCAGTTTGACCTGGTGGATGTTTGGAGAACTAAACATCCAAACACAAGACAGTATACATGGGTGAAGGTTTTTGGGGCTAGGGTGGGTGCAGCCCGACTAGATCGGTTTTACATGTCTAGGAATCGGAGCAATAGGCTGCTGGGCGCTACCATTCTCCCGGTGGGTTTTTCGGATCATCACATAACCATGGCTCGGCTGTCTATTTCACCAGGGCCCCGGCAGGCATCTTATTGGAAGTTCAATGTAAAGCTCTTACAAGATGACACTTTTTGCTCAGGTTTCCAGACTTTTTGGGAAAGGTGGGGGCAGCGAAGAGAGGAGTATGAGTCTCTGAATCAATAGTGGGATGTGGGGAAAGTGCAAATTCGGCTTTTCTGTCAACAGTACACAGCTCTCTCATCCTCAGAGGCTAGGATAGTATTGGGGGAACTAGAGCGGTGTATTAGTGAGATGGAGGTAGAGATGGTGGGGCAAGGCAATGTAGGCCTCCAGGCTAATTTAGCCAAATTACGTAGGGACCTGGGCAGTTTTTTCCAGGTTAAACCTTTTCTCAATAGGGGGGCGCTATTTCGACTTTGTAAAAATTCGTACCCAAATTAAACTGCCTCGTACTCAATTCTTGCTCGTACAATATGCATATTATTATTACTATTGGATAGAAAACACTCTCTAGTTTCTAAAACCGTTTGAATTATATATGTGAGTAAAACAGAACTAATTTTGCAGCAAACTTCCTGTCAGGAACTGAAAAATCTCAAATCGGGGGCTCTGTTCCAGGGTCAGTTTATAAATTTGCATGTAATCTATGGGTCGACATGCACTGCATACGCCTTCCCCTAGATGTCAGTAAGCAGTGAGAATCGGAATGGGGTCTCTGGGTAGTTCTGAGGCCGTATAAAAGCTCTTGGAACCGGGTGTGCAGTCTTTTCAACGTTCGCCATGACGCATGACAGACCTCAGGATTGCATTCTGAAAAGCTCTCGTTATAGGCTTTAGATATATCCGACTCTGATTTTATTAGATATAGGTGTTAAAAACATCATAATGTAGTTATTTTAAACCGAGTTATATCAGTTTATATCTGTATATTGCGATTTTCGGTATTTCATTTGTGCTGCGTTATAGTGAGTTGGACACGTCTTCGTCACATGGCTAATGTTTGCTGCTAATTCCAAAGTTGAAGACGATAATCTACAACCGAGCAACGATTCTTCTGGACAAAGGACAACTTGCACAAGATTCTGATGGAAGCTCATCAAATAGTAAGAACTATTTATGATGTTAATTCGTTGTTCTGTTGAAAAATGTAAAACTACTATTCCGCCATTAATTTCGGTGCGGTCTCGCTTTAACGCACGCTGTATGTCGTAGTAACGTTAATTTTAAAAATCTAACACAGCGGTTGCATTAAGAACTAATGTATCTTTCATTTGCTGTCCAACCTGTATTTTTTAGTCAAGTTTATGATTAGTTATTGATTAGATTAGGTGCCTCTCCCAAGATTTCTCCCGACATTTTGTTTGCAGCTTGGCTACTATTCTCATTGTATAACCACGATTTGTGCCGCTAAATATGCACATTTTTGAACAAACAATATATGTATTGTGTAATATGATGTTATAGGACTGTCATCTGATGAAGTTTTGAGAAGGTTAGTGAAAAATTTAATATCTTTTGCTGGTTTATTCGCTATCGCTAACGTGCATGAATCAATGCTGCTGTGTGGTTGGCTATTGTAGTAAGCTAATATAATGCTAAATTGTGTTTTCGCTGTAAAACACTAAAAAATCTGAAATATTGGCTGGATTCACAAGATCTTTGTCTTTCATTTGCTGTACGCTGTGTATTTTTAAGAAATGTTTTATGATGAGTATTTAGGTAATTCACGTTGGTCTCTGTAGTTATTCTAGCTGCTTTGGTGAGATTTTGTGATGGTGGCTGCAATGTAAAACTATGATTTATACCTGAAATATGCACATTTTTCGAACAAAACATATGCTATACAATAAATATGTTATCAGACTGTCATCTGATGAAGTTGTTTCTTGGTTAGTGACTATTTATATCTTTATTTGGTCGAATTTGTGATAGCTACCTATGCAGTAAAAAAATGGTGGAGAAAAAAAAGTTGGGTCTTTTGCTATCGTGGTTAGCTAATAGAAATACATGTTGTGTCTTCCCTGTAAAACATTTTAAAAATCAGAAATGATGGCTGGATTCACAAGATGTGTATCTTTCATCTGGTGTCTTGGACTTGTGATTTCATGATATTTAGATGCTAGTATTTACTTGTGGCGCTATGCTAGGCTATGCTAGTCAGCTTTTTTACTGATGAGGGTGCTCCCGGATCCGGGATGAGTACCAAGTAAAAGTTAAAGCAAAGGAAGCACTTGTAAGAGCTAGGTTCTCCATGCTCAAGGAGATGGATGCTCCCAGCTCCTTCTTCTTTGGTTTGGAAAGAAAGAGCAGTGAAGCCAAGGGTATGCATTGTCTACGGCTGTCTGATGGGCGGGTGACCTTTGTGGTGGGGGAGATGCGGGAGCGGACTGTGGAGTTTTATACCGAATTGTATAGGGCAGAAGTGTGTGATCCTATGTGTGCTCAGGTCTTGTTCGCAGGACTCCCTAAGCTCTCTCGGGCACAGAGGGATGAAATGGACACTCCACTGTTGTCACATGAACTGGCAGAGGCCGTAACCCAGTGGAGTTTTACAAAAAATTCTGGGGAACAATTGGACAGGACTTCTTTTGCGTGTTGTGTGAATGCGTCGGGGTAGGAGAGTTGCCGATGAGCTGCCGTCTGGCGGCTCTGACTCTCCTGCCCAAAAAAGGGGACTTGTGTGAACTTAAGAACTGGAGGCCTGTGGCATTACTCTGTGCGGACTACAAGATGTTTGCCAAGGTCCTCGCTAACAGACTGAAGTTCCATCTGGACTCGATAGTGCACAAGGACCAAACATATTGTGTACCGGGACGCTCAATCATGGACAACTTGTTCTTAACCTCTACTTCATCACCCTCCCGGATCCGGGATCCTCCTCATCAAAAAAGCTGACTAGCATCGCCTAGCCTAACGGGACAGGGATATCATATAATATAATTTTCATGAAATCACAAGTCCAATACAGCAAATGAAAGATAAACATCTTGTGAATCCAGCCATCATTTCCGATTTTTAAAATGTTTTACAGCAAAAACACAATATGTATTTCTATTAGCTAACCACAATAGCCAAACACACAACCGCATATTTTCACCATGTTACCACCGCATAGGTAGCTTTCACAAAACCGACAAAATAGAGATAAAATTAATCACTAACCTTGAACAACTTCATCAGATGACAGTCTTATAACATGTTATACAATACATTTATGTTTTGTTCGAAAATGTGCATATTTGAGGTATAAATCATAGTTTTACATTGCAGCCACCATCAAAAATGGCACCAAAGCAGCCAGAATAATTACAGAGAGCAACGTGAAATACATAAATACTCATCATAAAACATTTATGAAAAATACATGGTGTACAGCAAATGAAAGATAAACATCTTGTGAATCCAGCCAATATTTCCGATTTTTTAAGTGTTCTACAGCGAAAACACATTATAGAATTATATTAGCTTACCACAATAGCCAAACACACAAAAGCATTTATTCACCGCAAAGGTAGCTTTCGCAAAAACCAGCAATAGATCTAAAATTAATCACTAACCTTTGGACAACTTCATCAGATGACAGTCTTATAACATCATGTTATACAATACATGTACGTTTTGTTCGAAAATGTGCATATTTAGAGCTGCAAATCGTGGTTATACATTGTGAATACGTAGCAACATTTCCCCAGAATGTCCGGAGATATTTTGGACACTCACCTAATCTGACCAAAGAACTCATCATAAACTTTACATAAAAATACTTGTTGTATGGCAAATGAAATATACACTGGTTCTTAATGCAACCGCTGTGTTAGATTTTTAAAAATAACTTTACCACAACATACAGCTTGGGTTATTGTGAGACAGCGCTCACCAACACGGCGGAGAATAGGCATCAACATATTACACAGAAATATGAAATAACATCATAAATGTTTTCTTACTTTTGCTGAGCTTCCATCAGAATGTTGTACAAGGAGTCCTATTTCCAGAAGAAATCGTTGTTTGGTTTTAGAATGTCCATTTCTTCTGTCGAATTAGCAACCTTGGCTAGCATTGTGGCGCGAACATTCCCATCCTCTCTTGGCGGAAAGAACGGAAAATTCCAAAAGTCCCATTAATTAAGGACATGTTGGACTTGTTGAGAGGTTCTAATGTGAACTTTGGACTGGTCTCTTTAGATCAAGAGAAGGCTTTTGATAGAGTGGATCATGAGTTCTGTTTAATGTGATGTCTGTGTTTGGGTTTGGGAAGAGTTTTGTGACCTGTGTGAAGCTGTTGTATGCTGGGGCGTCATGTATGGTCAAGGTGGGAGGGGGGCTCAGTAGGCCAGTCTGGGTGAGACGGGGCATTAGACAAGGATGCCCTCTATCTGGGCAGTTATACACGCTAGCCATTGAGCCTTTTTTAGGACTGCTACGCAGGAGACTGCAGGGAGTGTGCTGGACAGGCATGGGTGTGGTGACAGGAATAGCAGTGTCAGCATATGGAGATGATGTTTCTGTGATGGTCAGGGATGGTCAAGATATGCTGGCACTAGAGACCAGTCTGAAGGTGTACGAGGGAGCTTCATCAGCCAAGGTAAACTGGGGCAAGAGCAAAGCTCTGTTAGGTGGAGCATGGGGGAATAGGGCTCCTCCTCTGCTTCCAGGGGGTTTGCAGTGGGTTTGTAGGGCTTAAAGTGTTGGGGGTGTACCTGGGCTCGGAGAGGTGGGTCAGGAAGAACTGGGAGGGGCTGTCACAGGCAGTGGTGTCAAGACTGGCCAGGTGGAGGTGGCTCCTGTCCCAAGTGTCATATAGAGGGAGGGTGCTGATAATTAACAACCTGGTGGCATCTTCCTTGTGGCATAAACTGGCTGTCCTCAACCCCCCCGCCGGTCTGCTCACAGACCTGCAACGCAAGCTGGTGGACTTCTTTTGGTCGGGCCATCACTGGCTGAAGGCAGCAGTGTTGTACATGACTGTCCACGAAGGAGGACAGGGCCTGGTGGAACTGGAGAGCAGGATGGCTGCTTTCCGGCTAAAGGCGGTGCAGAGACTGCTGTACCATACTGATGTTGGCCTTAGGGAACCAGCATGCGCGCTGCTGAGGAGAGCTCGCGGATTAGCGTTGGACCGGCAGCTGTTCCTCATGAAGCTGGAGAGGCTGAGTACAGCAGGTCTCTCAGCTGCTAAGGGCCACACGAGAAGGGGGTGTGGAGCCTGGGCTGTGGGTGTGGGAGGAGCCTATTTTCCACAACCCAGCCATCCCTTTGAGATCGGTTCAGTCGGCCACCCTGCAGAGGCAACTGATGGCAGGGGGTTTACAAAGGCTGGGTGACCTGAGACTGCTGGGAGAGGAGGGGTGGAAAACCCCTGAGGTCTTGGCGCAACAAACAGGAATAACGTCTCTTAGGCTGCTGGAGAGATTCCTGGAGGAGGTCCAGGAGGCACTGTCTGAGCCCGTAAGGGGGATGTTTGAGAGGCCAAAGGGAGAGGGGCCACCAATGTTTCCGCCACTGCAGGTGACGGCAGAGACTGGAGACTGGCAAGGGGGTCTGGAGGACTTGTTAGATTTTAACACTCCGAGCCTGGGGGAGTTTGAGGGTGTGGGAGGTAAAGCCCTCTACAACCTCTGCGTTAAGGTTAGGAACATTAGGAGCCTAACAGGAGTGAAGGCACATCAGTGGCAGGGGGTATGTGGGGTGGAGAGTATGGTGGGTTTTAGATGGAGGGGGCTCTACAAACCCCCAGTACTAAAGAGGTCAGGGGACGTCCAGTGGAGGGTTTTTCATGGAGCCATGGCCACTAACAGCTGGTTGGCACGGGTTGAACAGGGAATCGGGCAGGGGTGTCCTTTCTGTCAAATGAAAGAAACTGTGATTTATGTGTTTTCTATGTGCACCAGGTTAATGCCATTAATGTCTCTGTTGGAATGTCTGTGTGAGAGGTTGGGGGTGGTTTTTGCTGTTGGGATGTTTATAATGGGATACAGGTATTCGAGTAAGGGGAAAGCCAAATGTGTTTTGTTGAATTTTCTGTTTGCTCAGGCAAAGATAGCTATTTGGCTAACAAGGAGAAACAGGGTCAAAGGTGGTGGGATAACAGACCCTTTACTATTGTTTAATGGGATGGTCTCTGCGCGCCTTAGGGTTGAGTTTGAGTTCTATAAAATGATAAAATGTGTGGAGATGTTTGAGGAGATATGGTGTGTTGGGGGGGCTGTCTGTATAGCTGGGGAAGATGTTTTGGATATACGGTTGTAGGAGAGGGTATTGTTTTGGGTATTATGATGGTGGTTTGTATCATGTGGTAGATGGAAAGGTGAGTATGGTACATGTATGCAGTACAGGATATAATTTGGGTGTTTATTTTTTAAAGGGGGGTGAGTTTTAAATGAAATAAGAATGTTTCAGTAAAGAAAGACAAAAAGTCAAGTCTCTCTCTCTCTCTCTCTCTCTCTAATACAAAGGAGAAAGTCATCGGAGGTGACTGACTGCAATTCACATGATATTTTTACATACTTTTTTGCTGCTGAGTCCCTACTCTTGAGATCTTTGTGGGGGCGCAAGTGACTAACAGATCTCGATAGCTTTGTAATGTGATACGTCAGAAGAGTGTGAGAGGGTCCTCTAGAGTGGGCGATGTGAACCGAGAGAGTTTGGCACAACATACTGCTCGGTACAGTGGCATAAACCTACACAGATGATCCATAGAAACTAACTCTCTAGAACAGGTGCAAACTGACTCATAGATGATCCACGGGTATCCATTAAAACAGGTCATAATGGATTCTTATGTTTGGTACATGAAGCATTGGAAGATGTTGATGATAATGTTGATGATAAGTGCTGTGTTGTATGCATACATTTGACATGTCATTTGTTGCATGGTTTTAAGTTAAAACCATTGACGTACAGGTTATCCCAATCCATGTCATACAGTGAATACACTGTAGGCCTGAGGACAACAGAATTAGGATATTCACCTCCTGTGTATTAACTCATTACATGCCTGCAGATCCAAAGGCACAGTCCTTCTCCACATAGATCAGACATGTTGTTCCTGTTGTGGTGTGATAATGCATGAACTAGCCGTGAGTTTAGCGTAATCCCCTGGATGTCTGAGAAGTCTTTGACTGAACCGTTAAACGATGACACATCAGTCAGAGGTTTAGCCATCTTATTAATCCCTTTGGTTCCTGTGTGTGTGTGTGTGTGCGTGTGTGTGTGTGTGTGTGTGTGTGTGTGTGTGTGTGTGTGTGTGTGTGTGTGTGTGTGTGTGTGTGTGTGTGTGTGTGTGTGTGTGTGTGTGTGTGTGTGTGTGTGTGTGCATGGGTGTGTGTGCGTTTGTGTGTTTGTGCATGTTTCCTTTACCTACCTAAGATACAACAGAAGGTCACAGTCAAGCTTATTAGTGACAGTATGCAGGTGGATTTAAATACAAGCTTATTAGTGACAGTATGCAGGTGGATTTAAATACAAGCTTATTAGTGACAGTATGCAGGTGGATTTAAATACAAGTGTATTAGTGACAGTATGCAAGTGGATTTAAATACAAGCTTATTAGTGACAGAATGCAGGTGGATTTAAATACAAGCTTATTAGTGACAGTATGCAGGTGGATTTAAATACAAGTGTATTAGTGACAGTATGCAAGTGGATTTAAATACAAGCTTATTAGTGACAGAATGCAGGTGGATTTAAATACAAGCTTATTAGTGACATAATGCAGGTGGATTTAAATACAAGCTTATTAGTGACAGAATGCAGGTGGATTTAAATACAAGCTTATTAGTGACAGTATACAGGTGGATTTAAAAGCACTTAGAGCACACTGTTGATCCAGCATGGTGAACCAACTCCAATTTTCAGCTGCATCAGGGTAAAATGATTGACTAGATATTTTTCCTGGATATTATAAGTTCCTCATCCAGCCCACAGCTACGGACTCTAATTAACCCAGGATAGAGTATCTGCTCTGCCCACCCATTTAACAGCAGCTTTTACATGTGTTCTAGTACAACCGGTCTTGCATGAATCGGGGAAGTAAAGCAGTATTCATCTCCTGCACAACATTATGAATGGCTGTTTTCATGAGTGGTTTGAATGCAGAGTGACAGAGACACAGCACAATAAGTCATACACCAAAAACACAGAGGTCATACTTTCTCTGGCTTTCAGAAGCTAGCGTGACTGTACTTTTGCTTGGCCTTCAACCTCGAGATATCTCTCTCTCTCTCACTCTTTCTCTCTCTCTCTGAAAAAAACAGGAAGTCTATTTTCCCACTGTTTTCTACTAGGTTGGCTTGGTTCTTCCCACAGTGGCCAGAGAATTACAGTGACATGGCCCTGGTTCTGAGTTCACTAATACACTGAGGACTGTCTGTCTCTCTATTTTCCCCCCTCATTTCCTCTCTCCAGATTTAGATCAATATTTGAGGACTAGGGTGGGGAGGTATGGAGAAGGTCTCTCTAGCCGTGTTCATCCCTGGGTCTCTACAGGGAGCACCAGGACAGAATGTACTGTACATCAGGCCTGGGTTCAAATAATATTCAGAATCCTACCGTTAGTGTTTGATTTAGCCCAGCGTTTCCCAAACTTGGTCCTGGGGACCACAAGGGGTGCATGTTCAGTTTTTTGCCCTAACACTCCACAGCTGATTCAAATAATCAAAGCTTGATTATGAGGTCATTATTTGAATCAGCTGTGTAGTGCTAGTGCAAAAAACTAGATGTGCACCACTTGGGGTCTCCAAGACCGAGTTTGGGAAACACTGCTGTAGACTGTCTGGACAATCAACTTGGCAGATTTTGCAGTCGTGCGATTATTTCATTGTTTCCATTGCGCCACATAAACTCAGTCAAGCCCTGATAAATGATCTGAAATGAATTAAAATAGTACTTGATCCCAGGTCTGCTGTCCTGTGCAGTATGTTGTGTCCAAGCTAGGCTGGAGGGGAGCAGGGGAGCACCAGGCTCGGAGGCTAAGCCCAGCCTGCACAGACAGCACCAGACACTAAATCAATGTTCTTATTGCACATCTCCACAACATGGTCTAGGGAGATTTGGTGAATTTAGACAGTATTTGTTCAAGGCCTCTCACGCAAGCATGCATGCAGGCACCACAGCAGTTGTATATAGTTTCTTCTTCATCCCTCCTTCAAGCCTTGTCTATCGCTCTCTCTATATCATGTGATTTCATTAAATGAATTGTTCCATAGTGCTGTCTTCAAAAAACTAAATAGAGTTTGATCATATTGACTCAAATAAACCCATGTAGCATGGTAGAAAACTAATTACTTTAGTGGAAAAAATGTATAATGTTTCTAAATATTAGCACAGGGCTAATTTAGCTAATGTTCTTCACAGAAAATGTTTCTTTCATCAACAGATAGAAGCATATTTGACATGTTTGTTTTATCAATAATATATTTCACAGCACATTAGTTTTGTGGATTTTGTAATAGATGTGAATTTAGCTGAATATTTATTGATGGTAAAAAGGCAGTATAGTATGGTAGTACTGTGCAGTTATGTGTGGAGGTTGTTTATAGGGACATCAGTGTGTCTGATGTAACACTATTTAATATCCCATCAAAAATGTCATCATATCATTTTATAGCACCATGAAAAAACAGGGGTTATTTGCTAAAAGGTTCCAAGTTAACTCCATGATACATGTGGATCTGTCTCTGCAAGATAAAAGCCCTGGGTACATACAGTAATTGACAAAACGTTTCCTACAGTATCCTCCATCTATAGCTCCAGTGTCTGTACTGTAATGTACTGTACTGTGTGTGGGCTTTGCTGTGGGGAGCCCGTGGCAGAAGGTATGCCTTATGGCTGGTTGAGGAGAGGCTCTCCGAGGCCCTCTGCGGCAGTTGGTCTTCTGTCTGTCTGTCAGAGCAGAATCTGTTGCCGCTTCTGTTCTCTTCTCTTCCCTCTCTTCTCCTCCCTCTCTCCTCTCCTTCATCTCACCTCTCCTTCATATCGCCTATCCTCCCTCTTCTTCCCCCCCCTCTTCTCCCCCTCTCCTCCCCATCTCCTCTCCCTCTCCTCTTTCTCCTCTCCTCTAAACAGTGTCCTCGTCCTCTGGTGGGTTATGGACAAGTCGCCACCGAATGCCTAATGCACTAACAAAGACAATAACACTCAGAGGGTGGGAGCGATTAATCCACTTAGACTTTTGCTGTGTGCATTTCCACAATTACAAGGACGGGTCCAATTCTATTAACCGTGAGATTGTGGTTGTAGCAGGGAGTAGAGAGGTAGACCGTGGGTGCAGATGGTCGGCTAACATGCTTAACCAGAGGCATGAAGGAAATGTGTTTTGATTTGGCTTCTTCTCTCTTTCAAAGGCGTTTGTGTGTACAAAACAATATGCCCACCATTACAATAGTAGATGAAGACAATCTCCTTTTTTAAAAATCCACCCCATCAATCAACCATCCTCGCTACAGTTACGGTAGTTGCTTGAAGTGGCAGTGAGTAGCCGTGAGTATGTGGCATCCACTCAGCATGAAATGTATCTTACTGCACCATTCAACAATTAAACTGTACCAATACCCATTCAACTGCACCATTCAACAATTCAAATGCCCCATTCAACTGCACCATTCAACTGCACTATTCAACAATTCAAATGCCCCATTCAACCATTCAACTGTACCATTCAACCATTCAACAATTCAAATGCCCCATTCAACCATTCGACTGTACCATTCAACCATTCAACTGCACCATTCAACCATTCAAATGTACCATTCAACCATTCCATTCAACCATTCAACTGTACCATTCAACCATTCAACTGTACCATTCAACTGTACCATTCAACCATTCAACTGTACCATTCAACCACACCATTCAACCATTCAAATGTACCATTCAACCATTCAACTGTACCATTCAAACATTCAACTGTACCATTCAACCATTCAACTACACCATTCAACCATTCAACTGCACCATTCAACCATTCAACTGCACCATTCAACCATAGTTTCAAGACACTAGAATACATACATTACTGTAGCTGTTGACAAGCTGACACAGAGGGGTCACATCACATGGGAAACCATTTTGTTTCTAGTAATTCAGAGCAGTGAGCCCAGAGCATTGAGTATAATGGTTCACTTCCTGTATCAATATTGATGAACAGAAAGCAAAAGAAACACACAGACACACACACACACACACACACACACACACACACACACACACACACACACACACACACACACACACACACACACACACACACACACACACACACACACACACACACAAAGAGTCAGACAGTGTAGGTTTCCAAGGTGATCCTATTTTTTTTTGATAGAATTGATGACATGCAAGGCAGCACAGTGGGGTGTAATGCATTTTAAACAGACACAATCATCTCAGATTGGCCACTTTGTCATCAGGCAGGAATTTGGTAATTGCTTGCAGCTCAACTAAAACAAGTAGAATCAATATCAGCTATGAAAAAGGACGTTAAAACAAAGAGAAAATATGCTCTGTTCTGGAGCTACTGGGTTTAATGTGACCCTCGGCATGATTAAAGGACGTTGAAACAAAGAGAAAATATGCTCTGTTCTGGAGCTACTGGGTTTAATGTGACAGACAAGCAGCATGAACACTCAGCGGCTATGTATCAGGCTACACTTTAACTGTAGCTATTGCATGGTTGCAGCAGTATGTGATGTCAATAACACAGCAATAAATGGTTTGTGTTCAGACGTTTGGTTAATTGAGGGAGGAAGCCGTTGATTGACTCGCTTGAGTTGCACACTAATGTGTTGATATGAATATGTAACTACTTTAATTTCCGTGTGTGTGTGTGTGTGTGTGCGTGTTGTGATTACTCACAGGCTCTGTCGCAGTTCAGCAGTGTCTCTGGACGTTCCTAATGATTGAAGACTCTTCTCTAATGTTACAACTGAGATGGGGAGGAACATATAGTATGGTAAACATCAAAGACGTTCAAGTGCTTTTAGAGTAATATATCAAAAGTAGAACAGAAAAGACACAGACACACACACACACACACACACACACACACACACACACACACACACACACACACACACACACACACACACACACACACACACACACACACACACACACACACACACACACACACACACACATATTTACAAGACTCACCATTTGCGTTGATCTGGAAAATGTTGGAGGAGGTCTCTTGAAACACGTCTTGCAGCTCTGAGGAGCTGACCTGTGTTGCTTGGAGAAGAAGACATGATTTCAGTTCAATGGAGCATGATAAAAACACACAAATAACAAGGCAGATATTTGAGATAAAACACAACAATGTTCTATCATGAAATGTGTTACAGTGAATTTGGGGTTTAGCCCTGTCCGGGACTGTAATCCGGGTCCATCGACTATGAACCAAACACCTTAGGTAACTGCTAAATAGCTCTGAGGGAATGTACACTGTTTTCCTAATGACCTGAAGGTCATGGACATGTCTTTTCCATTTCAGTAGTCACGATAGGTAAGAATATTTATTTATTTTTTCTAATAGCAGTGAGCAGGAAGTAAATTGCTGTGAGTCGTGAGTCCAGCTGATGGGTTATGTGGGCAAGACTATTCTCCCTGATCAAAAGGACAGAATGTCACAGAGCAAGAACGCCAGAAAGAACTGATCATTGTCAACTGGGGGAAAACAATAGCAGTAGAACATAGAGGCACACAGAAAACACAGGCCAAGGTCTGACTGTCTAATTCTGACCCTTAAAGTGACTGCAATTGAGTAATTGTAAAGTTATTTTTGAAAAATTTCTCCAACTACTACCAGTAGTGTTTCGGCAGGTGTGAAAATGCAATGGGTGGTGGGGGATTACTGGATGGAATGAAAAGGTACGGGAAAAGAAAGAGGAAGTATGTTGAACCTGCATATTGTATAAGCATTGTTCCATTAAGCTGTGCTCTATAACCACAACTGAGGCACAGAATAACAACCAGAAAGGTTTGAAGTTCACTGAGACATATGATCGTCACGTCTGCATATTAAGGGTCATTCACTTGATTTAACAAACTATGGACAGTTTGCTGTGGCGGAAAAAAATAGGGATTAAGTCAAATGTCCACGCTACATGATAGCGATACATTTTCAAATGTTGTCATTGTTCAGTTCAACGACCTTTACTTCCCCTAGTGTGATCTACATTCTCCCGCCTTCGACACACACTTGTCCAGTTCTTCCCATCGTTATGATAAATGGCGGATGCTCAATGTTCATGCTACTTCACATAGAACCATCGCTGTCTATGTGGAGGAACTCAGAGGGCTAAGTCATCCCTCTCCTCGCATCAGTGACCCAGTGTTTCACACTTTGCTGATGGAGGGATAGAGGGAGAGATGGAAGGATGGAGGACTACAGAAGGGTGACACAAGGTCACCCAATGATACGGATGGTCAGTGCGATTTCAGGGGGGACATTGATTACTCTGCACCATTCTACCCACTGACCAGTGGCATTACCCTGGTCTCTCTTCTGTCTGTTCATCCTTGTATGACATCTGATTAGGCTTTGTTTGTCTCTGTGAGTATGTGTGTTCATATATGTGTGTGGGTGTAACGTCTCAGACTACACTCGGTTGGGGGCTTAGCTAGTTGGGTTGGCTTAGCTAGTTGGGTTTGAGTGTGTGTGTGTGTGCATGCTTATGTGTAGTCAGGTCTGCAATGTGTGTGTGATGTCTGACCACGCCCGGTTCACGGTAGAATGAGTTGAATGTGTGTGAGACAGATATCGTGGCAGGCTCAGCCATCCACTGCAGACTGCTGTGTTACATAAATACCCCCATGCTGGTGGGGAAGCGGTAGCACGACGGGATCCCTTCTAAACCCTTTATCTTCCACCACCTGGTTCCAGCCACACTCTGTCTTCAATTATCACACACACACACACACACACACGCACGCACGAACACACGCACACACACACGCACACATGCACGCACACACAGACACAGGCACACACACAGAGACCTGCATCAAAACAGCACTCCCAAATGAAAAGATATGCAAATACAGCACCTTTGGAAAGTATTCAGACCCCTTCTTCCACATTTTTTTACATTACAGCCTTATTCTGAATGAAATAAATAAAATTCTCAGCAATCTACACACAATACCCCATAATGACAAAGCGAAAACAGTTTTTTTGACATTTTTCCAAATTTTTGTATAAAAACCCCCCAGAAATACTTTATGTACATCTCTTTGCTACGAGACTCGAAACTGAGCTCAAGTGCATCCTGTTTTCATTGATGATCCTTGAGATGTTTCACCAATTTATTTGGAATCTGCCTGTGGTAAATTCAATTGACTGGACATGATTTGGAAAGGCACAAAGCTGTCTATTTAAGGTTCCACAGTTGACAGTGCATGTCAGAGCAAAAACCAAGCCATGAGGTCGAAGGAATTGTCCGTAGTTTGGAACCATCAAGAGTCTTGCTAGAGCTGGCCGCCCAGCCAAACTGAGCAATCGGGAGAGAAGGACCTTGGTCAGGGAGGTGACCAAGAACCCGATAGCTCCAGAGGTGACCAAGAACATAGCTCCAGAGTTCCTCAGTGGAGATGGGAGAACCTTCCAGAAGGACAACCATCTCTACAGCACTCCACCAATCAGGCCTTTATGGCCAGACAGAAGCCACACTTCATTAAAAGGCACATGACAGCCCATTTGGAGTTCACCAAAATGCACCTAAAGGGCTCAGACCATGAGAAACAAGATTCTCTGGTCTGACGAAACCAAGATTGAACTCTTTGGCTTGAATGCCAAGAGTCACGTCTGAAGGAAATCTATCACAGTCCCTACGGTGAAGCATGGTGGTGGCAGCATCATGCTGTGGGGCTGTTTTTCAGTGGCAGGGACTGGGAGACTAGTCAGGATTGAGGGAAAGATTAACGGAGCAAAGTACAGAGACATCCTTGATGAAAAACTTCTCCAGAGCGCTCAGGAGCTCAGACTGAGCAAAGGTTCACCTTCCAACAAGACAATGACTCTAAGCACACGCAGGAGTGGCTTTGGGACAAGTCTTTGAATGTCCTTGAGTGGCTCTGCCAGAGTCCGGACTTGAACTCGATCAACCATCTCTGAAGAGACCTGAAAATAGATGTGCAGCAACTCTCCCCATCCAACCTGACAGAGCTTGAGAGGATCTGCAGAGAAGAATGGGAGAAACTCCCAAAATACAGGTGTGCCGAGCTTGTAGCGTCATACCCAAGAAGACTCAAGGCTGTAATCGCTGCCAAAGGTGCTTCAACAAAGTGCTGAGTAAAGGGTCTGAATACTTATGTAAACGTGATATTTATGTTATATTTTATAAATTAGCAAACGTTTCTAAAAACCTGTTTTTGCTTTGTCATTATGGGGTATTGAGTGTAGATTGATGAGGAAAAAAACGATTTAATCAATTTTGGAAAAAGGCTGTAATGTTACAAAATGTGGAAAAAGTGAAGGGGTCTGAATACTTTCCGAATGCACTGTATACAAACTTTAAGTCATGAGCAAACTCTCTCCTTCATTTTACTGTATTTACCTATCACTATCTGACACACACACATGACAATGACTAGTGGAGGGTATCTGACACAGTCATTACTCTAGTGTCCCCATGTCCCCGCAAGGTGGTCTTGGATTCCTGGCGGCTACACTGGACAGTGTCCTGGCTCTCTGCCTGACAAGCTGGCACAGAAAGAACAAGGGATGGAGGGAGGTGGAGAGAGGAAAGGAATGGAGAGGAGAGAATAGAGAAGGGTGAGGCAGGATGAAAGACTAAGATAGGGATAGAAAGGTAGCCAGGTCTGGGAAAAATTTTAGATAGGCATTTAAAAATGTTGAAAAAAATTGAATGTGTTTAATTGGGTCTTTTTTCTTCCTCTGTCTACTATCTGTCTCTACAGTGCTTTGGAAGAAGTCTGAAACTATAATCACGTCATAATGTCTAGCAGATCTACATCCAACTGCATCACTCAGCACAATCTCCATAAAGAGAGTGTAAAGGGAAGTGATTAAAATGTGTCTTCACACTGCAGTACGACAGGTTGAGAAATGCTGAACAACCGATACAGAAGCTGCTGATTTCTCCCTACACATACGCAAACACGCAAAACACACAGTGCTACAGTGATGAATGAAAACCTCAGCAACACGCGAGAGACGAATTAACATCCTGGCCTTTGCAGAGTCGCTTGTCGATACGGCAAATGCACTCTCTCAAATCAGAGAGCAACTTAATCAAAAGCTCCCATCTCATTACCTTCGAGGTCAGCAGCTGTCGTTCCACTGTGGAAACTCTTCCTAAAACACGGCCAGGCTGGGCATAGACCCACTGCAGAGGAAAAATAGCTTTTTCTCCTTTCTTGCTTCATCCAAGTCCCAGAGGATGGTAGCTTCCAACTTCTAAAGACTATTTCAGTATGTGATGCCTTTTTATACTTACACACAAATAGTTTGAGAGACAAAAAGCACGCCAATTCTTGATTCTAGCTATTTAACCTAGGTCAGGTAATTCTCAGATAATTCTCACAAGCTCGTGTTTACTCCCATAGCTAACTTAATTTTTAGTCTTCCGAACAATCTACTGTAAGTTCAACACTCGAACAGTCACTGTCAGGACCCGGTTACGAACTCGGGTCTCCGGTGTGAGAAACAGTCACTTAACAAACTGAGCCACTAATAGTCGGCAGAACCCAGAAGATGAGGCAGACACAGGAGTACTTGAGACAGTGTTTTAATAAAGTAAAAAGGAAAGTTCAGGCAAAAATATAAATCCACAACGTCAAAAGTAATTCCAAGAGAAAAAAGGTAAATCCTCCAAGTCACAAGGTAAATCCACAAAGTGGAAAGTACAGCAGGGAAACAACCTCAAAAGAATAAACAAATAAATAAATAAACGAGAACAAAACCAGAGTACCTCAAGAGAATCCAACTGGAGTAACAAATGATCACAGCATGGCTGGGTACTAACATTCAAACACAGAGCAAATAACTGAGGAAAACTAAGGGTTTAAATACATTCAAGGGAAACGAGGCACAGGTGCAAATAATAACTGGAAACAAGGGAAAAACAAAAGGGTCAAAAAAGCACAATGGGGGCATCTAGTGACCAAAACCAGAACAATCCTGGCCAAATCCTGACAGTCACACTACGCAACTAAACACAGACCATGTTGCGTTGCCATAAAACATGCTATAGCCTAGCCTGCTTACACTGCAGTTGCTATAACAAAGTTCATGCTAGGTTTATTTTGGGGCATGATGTGAGCAGGCCTGGGGATACAGTACCTGGAGTGACAAGCCAACAAAAACACACAACAAGCATTAAAGATTCACCGTTTCAACATAGCTCTACCCTCCACCCCCTCCAGAGTGATCTCTTCTCCTCTGTTGGTGTGTTCCAGTCAGAAGACATAGACAATGCAGCAGCACATTCAATGATGATCATGAAAGCGTCTTCTTCTCCTGTTCCAAAATAACAGTGCATTTAGCCAGAACACCATGCTGTTCAAGCCTTGCTGTTTGCCAGGAAGGCTGATGATAATAGTCCCTTTACAGTTCTCAATCACTCACCCACTCCCCCGTCCATAACAAATTAACAAAGTTGGCAAAGATAAAACACAGGCAGAAAATACAACTATTTTCCTGTGATGTAGCCAACAATATATCTTCAGCAACTCAAAACATGAATTGTGTCACACTCATAGCTGATATTTCAGATATCCATATACTAAATACATTGAAGTTGGAGAGGTGTCAAATGCCCACTAAAGTTAAATATAGTTCTAATGGACTTTCTTAAATGCACTGAGAAATTGTTATGAGTGTGAGCCTCTTCTGCCATCTGCGTGGTGCTAACTGGCTCTCCTTTTCCCTGAATTAGACTGATGATGCACAGTATGCAACTACACATATGTGTGGGAGAATCTCCTATCAATACGGTTGCCTTCTGTAGCACTCTAAAAATACCATTGTGAATATTTTCTGATGCAGTGAGAGTCTGACACAAAACTTGACCTTTCGAATGGTAATTACAAATATATCTTTCACAATACCTTCTTTCATCCAGATGTTGATTATTTCAAAATGTTCTTTAAGCTAGATAAACACATTTAATTATTTGTGGTGATTCACCATTGGAACTTTGTTAGCGTGCATGATTATGCATCATCAATCTGACAAAAGAAGCAAAACAAACAACCTTTAACTTACTCCCACAATGTTTTCCAACTCTTGAGCAAAACCATCTCTTCCAAGCTGTATGGTATTCTACCATTCTAGTTCTAGTAACATTCTAGTTCTAACCTCAATATGTGACTCCAGACCACTGCAACCAATTCACTCCCAGCGGCTCCAATGACATTGTCATGGCTGCTCAGCACACACCCCACTTGGGCCACTTAAGGACCCTCAGCGGTACCTGTGGCTGGTAGAGTGGTCTCTCATCAAAGTCTCCTCCCAGACAAACAGCTCTCCATCCCAACCAATCCGAATGACCAGGGCTGGGGCTGTGGAACAGAGCATTAGAGGGGTCTAACGAGACTGGTCTATCCCAGGGTCAGGCCCAGAAAACAGGGAGAACACGGCGAGAAAAGGCCCAACCAACCTGGTGTGTGCTGCCGGACCAACCTGTGGTTCTCTTTATTGGCATTACAACTGTTCAAACACACACACACCAGGAACAGCAGAGCCCAACAGACAGGTTTTCTCCACAAGCAAACAAAATAGAGTGCCTCCACTTTTTGACCACAAGCGATCGAAGAGAAGAGATTGGAGAATAAGCGTGAGTGAATGTTCACGAGAGATCACAGACAGACACTACTCGGAGTTTGATAGACTAAGCACCCACCCGGGGAGTAGAAGAGAAGAGTTGCATATATGCTGGAAGGGCTTGAAAGGTTTGGCAAGAGAAAGGAGGAGAAAGATTATCCTGACTGACAGCTCCATTAGAGACCCTACCTGGGCTTTGATCATTTCCTGAGCCCCCTCCACTGCTACACAGCTCAGTCACACACACACACACACACACACACACACACACACACACACACACACACACACACACACACACACACACACACACACACACACACACAGACACACAGACACACAGAGCTCAATCGGCGCAGGCAGCAAGCACCAGAAGCCACAAACAGCAAATCTGACAGGCTCCGGCCTGCTGAAATGGCCCCGGCTTCACTGTGATCAAAGCTACTCTCTCTGATGGCTCAGGCCCCCATCTGTCTCCCCATAATACTGAGGCTGCCAGTTTGCTCTTTATACACTAGGGAGAGAGGAAGGGAAGGTAGAGAGAGGGAGCGGTAGAGAGAGAGAGATATGGGGAAATAAAGAGAGAGAATGAGATATAGGGGGAAAGAGTGAGATAGAGGGAGGGAGAGAGAGAGAGATGGGTAAAAAGAGAGAGGGAGAGAGAGGGAGGGAGAGAGATAGAGTTGGGGGAAAGAGTGAGAGAGAGAGAGGGAGATGGGGAGAGAGAAAGAGAGATAGACAGAGAGGGGGAGAGAGACTGTCACTGAGTGAATGTGAACATTTCTTTCTCTCAGTTATACAGTATGTAGGAGTTAAGAGACAAAAGAGCTTGTTTGATGTTTGTTTGTTCCTGTCAAATTCATCTTACTTCACTGGGTATTTGAGCTACACCCTAATTAATGCATTGTACCAGCAACTCTTACTGGAGTGTCAGCTGTGATCACTGTTAAAATGAACTGTATAGCATAGGAACAAAAGTATGAATACATACACAGAGCATATCAAATATAAAGAGGCACATGCACACACACACACACACACAGACACACACACACACACACACACACACACACGCACACGCACACGCACACGCACACGCACACGCACACGCACACGCACACACACTAACACACACGGAGGGTAGTGAACAATACACAATACTCATTCCCATTGGAGACCTGCCTTAATCTGGCCCTACTACAAGGCTAATGTGTGAAAGGTGAAAGGTCATGGAGTAGCGCAGTGACGCTGGCAACCACCCCGTCATAACTGCCATACTGACCCATGACCCCTAACACTCTCCAAGTTCCTGACACCACACAACAAATCTGCTTCAGGTCATTAACACGATAACACTCCTTTGATATAGGATATCTGTTGTGAGCTGTAGAGTGGATATTTCCTCCAAGCCAGTGGATAATTCCTCCAAACCAGTGCATGGATATTCCCACCAAAGCAGTGCATATTCCCTCCTAACCAGTGTATATTTCCTCCAAACCAGTGCATATTCCCTCCAAACCAGTGCATATTCCCTCCAAACCAGTGCATATTCCCTCCAAACCAGTGCATATTCCCTCCAAACCAGTGCATATTCCCTCCTAATCAGTGCATATTCCCTCCAAACCAGTGCATGTATATTCAAAGGTCTTGAGCATATAGCAATAGCAATATCACTTCCTGATGTGCATGGTAAAACAAAGAACACTATATGTTCTGCCTCCCCCTACTCTTTATTTCTCTGCAGAGACTTCATACAGTATGACCTCTTGGACCTCTTCCTTCACACACACACATACACACACACACACACATACACACACACACACAGACACACACAGACACACACAGACAGACACAGACACAGACACAGACACACACACAGACGCACGCACATGCGCACACACGCACACACACACACACACACACACACACACACACACACACACACACACACACACACACACACACACACACACACACACACACACACACACACTATTCCACAGCAGTGAACCCTATGATTGCCTCTCCTCAAAGGGTGGTAGTGTTTTCCATCCATCCATCCATAGTCAGCCACCAAGCCCTGTGGCAGAATGATGTCACTTTGACAAACTCATTATTGTTTTCTATACTGTACTAAAATGTATTAGTGTCAATTAAACATTTTCTTTCAGTTATGGTGCAAATATGGTGCTCAAGTTAGCATGAAATCATGGAAGTGAATGTTTGTCTTTACCTACGGGTTGGTAGCCCTGCCTCTTGGGGCCTCTGAAGGGGTTTCGGCTGCCTCCAAAGGCGCCTCCATCGATGGATCCGTAAGACATCCTGTCCGGGTGGTTTTGGGTCTGTCTGGAACAGAGAGAACACAACAACATCAGTTGGATTGGTGGATGTACTATATGGATCTGAGTAGGCTTTCAATATTCCTGGTTGGTAGATTCCTGGAATCATCAGGGAAAAAGATGGACATTTGTGTTTGGGGTGTGTAAGGGAGGCAAAGTCAGGTGCAGGAGAGCAGGAGTGTAGTAAACAGGCGCACTTTAATTCCGGTCCAAAAACGACAGCACATAAAAACATAAACGTGCCAAAAGCACGGAACATAACAAAAGTGTGGCGCCTGACAATATCTACATAAAAATAAACAATTACACACAAAGACATGGAGGGGAACAGAGGACTAAATACATGCAGTGTGATTATGGAATGAAAACCAGGTGTGTATGGAACAAGACAAAACAAATGGACATATGAGAAATGGAGCGGCGATGGCTAGAAAGTCGTCTCGGGGACGGGTCGTCTCGGGGACGACCCGGAGAGCGAGGCGCTGGGCGATCCGGCCGGCGACGGTGAAACTCCCTCAGCAGTTCGGGGTCAAAAACATCCGCAACCGGGACCCAGCACCTCTCCTCCGGACCGTACCCCTCCCACTCCACAAGGTACTGAAGGCCCCCTGCCCGACGCCTCGAATCCAGGATGGAATGAACGGAGTACACCGGGGCCCCCTCGATGTCCAGTGGGGGTGGAGGGACCTCCCGCACCTCAGATTCCTGGAGCGGACCAGCCACCACCGGCCTGAGGAGAGACACATGGAACGAGGGGTTAATACGGTAATCAGAGGGAAGCTGTAATCTGTAACACACCTCGTTCACCCTCCTCAGGACTTTGAATGACCCCACAAACCGCGGACGCAGCTTCCGGCAGGGCAGGCGGAGGGGCAAGTTTCGGGTCGAGAGACAGACCCGGTCCCCCGGTGCGAACACCGGGGTCTCACTGCGGTGACGGCCCACGCTGGTCTTTTGGCGAAGCGCGGCTCGCTGAAGGTGTACATGGGCGACCTCCCATGTCTCCTCCGCGCGCCTGAACCAGTCGTACACCACAGGAGCCTCGGTCTGACCCTGATGCCACGGTGCCAGAACCGGCTGGTACTCCAATACGCACTGAAAAAGGGGAGAGGTTAGTGGAGAAGTGGCGAAGCGAGTTTTGTCCCATCCCGGCCCAGGGCACGAACGCCGCCCACTCCACCGACCGGTCCTGGCAATAGGACCGCAGAAACCTGCCCACATCCTGGTTGACTCTCTCTACCTGGCCGTTACTCTTGGGGTGAAAACCCGAGGTAAGGCTGATTGAGACCCCCAGACGTTCCATGAACGCCTTCCAGACTCTGGACGTGAACTGGGGACCCCGATCAGACACTATATCCTCAGGCACCCCGTAGTGCCGGAAGACGTGAGTAAACAGGCTTCCGCAGTCTGTAGGGCCGTAGGAAGACCGGGCAGAGGGAGGAGACGACAGGACTGAGAGAAACGATCCACAACGACCAGGATCGTAGTGTTTCCCTGTGAAAGAGGTAGATCGGTTAAAAAATCCACAGACAGGTCTGACCAAGGTCGTTGTGGAACGGGTAAGGGGTGTAGCTTACCTCTGGGCAGGGGCCTAGGAGCCTTACACTGGGCACACACCGAGCAGGAGGAAACATAAACCCTCAAGTCCTTAGCCAAGGTGGGCCACCAGTACTTCCCGGTCAGACAGTGCACCGTCCGACCGATCCCCGGATGACCAGAGGAAGGTGACGTGTGGGCCCAATAGATCAACTGGTCACGGACAGCAGATGGAACGTACATACGCCCAACAGGACACTGGAGGGGAGCGGGTTCTGTACGCAAAGCCTGCTCAATGTCCGTGTCCAGCTCCCACATGACCGGCGCTACCAGGCAAGAGGCCGGGAGTATGGGAGTCTGATCCATGGGCCGCTCCTCTGTGTCATACAGCAGGGACAGTGCGTCTGCCTTCGTATTCTGGGAACCTGGTCTGTAGGACAGGGTAAACACAAAACGGGTAAAGAACATGGCCCACCTTGCCTGACGAGGATTCAGTCTCCTCGCTGCCCGGATGTACTCCGGGATGCGGTGGTCATTCCAGATGAGGAAAGGGTGTTTAGCCCCCTCAAGTCAATGTCTCCACGCCTTCAACGCTTTAACCACTGCCAACAGCTCCCGGTCCCCCACATCATAGTTACGCTCCGCTGGGCTGAGCTTCTTTGAGAAGAAAGCACAGGGGCGGAGTTTTGGTGGCGTACCCGAGCGCTGTGAGAGCACGGCTCCTATCCCAGCCTCGGACGCGTCCACCTCCACTATGAACACCAAAGTGGGATCCAGATAGGCTAGCACGGGAGCCGAAGTGAACAGAGCTCTTAGCTGCCCAAAAGCCCTGTCCGCCTCAGCCGACCACTGCAACCGTACGGGACCCCCCTTCAGCAGTGAGGCAATAGGAGCAGCCACCTGGTCAAAACCCCTGATAAATCTACGGTAGTAATTGGCAAACCCTAAAAATCGCTGCACCTCCAATTACGCACGGCTGCAATGCGGTCACTCTCCATCTCCACTCCTGATGTGGAAATGTGATACCCTCGGAAGGAGACGACCTGCTGAAAGAACAGGCATTTCTCGGCCTTGACGTACAGGTCATGCTCCAACAGTCGTCCAAGTACCTTGCGTACCAACGACATATGCTCGGCGCGTGTAGCGGAGTATATCAGAATGTCATCGATATACACCACTACACCCTGCCCGTGCAGGTCCCTGAAAATCTTGTCTACAAAGGATTGGAAAACAGATGGAGCATTCATCAACCCGTACGGCATGACTAAGTACTCATAATGCCCTGAGTTGGTACTAAACGCTGTCTTCCACTCGTCTCCCTACCAGATATATGTTATACTACTCCTGAAATCCAGTTTCGTGAAAAAGCGCGCACCATGCATTGACTCAATCGCCATGGCGAAAAGAGGTAGTGGGTAACTGTACCTCATCGTGATTTGATTGATACCTCTATAGTCAATGCACAGGCGTAGATCTCCATCCTTCTTCTTCACAAAAAAGAAACTTGAGGAGGGAGGTGAAGTGGAGGACCGAATGTACCCCTGATGCAGGGATTCAGAGACATATGTCTCCATAGCCACCGTCTTCGCTCGCGACAGGAGATACACGTGACTCCTGGGAAGCGCAGCGTCTGCCAGGAGGTTTATCGCACAATCCCCCCGTCGATGAGGTGGTAATTGAGTCACCTTCTTTTTATAGAAGATGAGAGCCAAATCGGCATATTCTGGGGGGATGCGCACGGTGGAGACCTGGTCTGGACTTTCCACCATGGTAACACCAACGGAAACCCCTACACACCTCCCCGAGCACTCTCGCGACCACCCCGTGAGAGCCCTCTGTTGCCAGGAAATAGTGGGTTATGATGAGCTAACCAGGGAAGGCCTAGTACCACGGGAAACGCAGGATAGTCAATGAGGAAGAGACTGATTTTCTCCTCGTGACCCCCCTGCGTCTCCATAACCAGGGAGATGGTGGCTTCCCTGATTAGCACGGACCCTAATGATCGACTATCCAGAGCGTGAACCGGGAAAGGTCTAACTACAGGAATAATGGGGATCCCTAAGGACTAACGCTCTGTCGATAAAATTCCAAGCTGCGCCTGAATTCGACGAGCGCCTTATGCTGGAAATGCGGGGGGAAATCAGGGAAACAAACAAGTACAAACAGGTGGTCAACAGAGGACTCTGGATGAGTGTGGTGCAGACTCACCTGGGGTGACGCCAGAGTGTCCTGCCTGTTGCCTCGACTCCCAGAGGAACTGGCACGGCACCAACCGGCAGTGTGCACTCTGCGGCCACAGATGGTGCACGTGATGGCTCCTCATCTAGTCTCCCTACGCGCAGCCCCTCCCAACTCCATGGGCACCGGAGCGGGGGTGCTGGAAGATGGCACCGACAGAGCCCCCTCTGGACGTCTGCGGGTGACCAGCAGGTTATCCAACCGGATGGACAAATCCACCAGTTGGTCAAAGAAGATGGTGGCATCCTTGCAGGCCAAGCTCACGTCGGACGTCCTCACGCAGGCTGCACCGATAGTGATCGATGAGGGCCCTGTCGTTCCAGCCTACTCCGGTGGCCAAGGTCCAGAATTCCAGGGCGAATTCCTGAGCGCTCCTCGTCCCCTGCCTCAAATGGAAGAGCCGTTCCCCCGCCGCTCTACCTTCGGGCGGATGGTCGAAGACGGCCCGGAAGCGACGGGTGAATTCCTCAAAGTGGTCCAATGCCGTGTCTCCTTCTCCCCACACTGTGTTTGCTCACTCCAGAGCTCTTCCTGAGAGGCATGAGACGAGGGCAGACACTCTCTCCCTTCCCGAGGGAGCTGGGTGCACAGTGGCCAAGTAGATGTCCAGTTGTAACAGGAATCCCTGGCACTGTGCTGCCGTCCCATCATACTCCCTGGGAAGAGAGAGACGTAACCCACTGGGACTGGCTCCGGACGGGACAGGTAGAGGTAACCCCAGTTGCGCTTGTCGAGGCACTGGGGAGACTTCCTGTCTCTCCCAGCGGTCCATAGTCTGGACAACGTGATCCATCATGGCACCAAGATGATGTAACATAGCAGAATGTTCCTGGACGTGCTCCTCGACTCCTCTAACCGGGGTACCTGCTCCTGCTGACTTCATGGTTCGGTGTGTAATTCTGTTAGAGGTGTGTACGGGAGGCGAAATCAGGTGCAGGATAGCAGAGTGTAGTAAACAGGCGCACTTTAATTCCGGTCCAAAAACGACGGCACATAAAAACATAAACGTGGCAAAAACACGGAACATAACAAAAGTATGGCGCCTGCCAATATCCAAATAACAATAAACAATTACACACAAAGACATGGAGGGGAACAGAGGACTAAATACATGCAGTGTGATTATGGAATGAAAACCAGGTGTGTATGGAACAAGACAAAACAAATGGACATATGAGAAATGGAGCGGCGATGGCTAGAAAGCCGGTGACGTCGATCGCCGAACGCCGCCCGAACAAGGAGAGGAGCCGACTTTGGCGGAAGTCGTGACAATTTGTGATGTGGCAATCTGTGTGTGTACGTTTGCATAAATATAAGTGTGTGTATGAACTGAATCCCCGATCCCACAGTGACATTATGCATCGTGACTCAGCCTCCCCCTCGTCTATATGGAGGTGTGCAAAACATCACTGAAAAGGTTAAAGAATGCATAGTGAATGTTTATTCTATCCAAGACATGGACACACAGGTGACATGATGAGATCTATGAAGCCCTATGTCTACCAGCATCACAACCAAAGGTCACATGGTATCATGATTTCATAAGCTGTCCTGTAAGACATTCAGCCCTCTGTGAACAGCAGGCATTGAACTAAGTAGGCTTGGAATTGTGTTCTAATGTCATTGTCCAGCTGCCCTTTTGTGTTTTTGAAGCCAGTCTGGTGTTGTCTGGCACCCGGGTCTGGGTATGTGAACACAGGCATTCATGACTGTCTCATAAGGGTGGCAAAGGAACAGAGAGAGAGGGAGCAGAGAGGGATAGAGAGAGAGAAAGGAGAGGAGAGGGGGGAGGACAGAAGGAGAAAATGAGAGAAGAGAGATATAGAGAGAGGAGATGGAGAGAGGGGTAGAAGGAGAGAAGGAGACGAGAGAGACAGAGAGAGAGGAGATAGAAAGAGGGGTAGAAGTAGAGAGGGAGAGGAGAGAGACAGAGAGAGGGGAGATGGAGAGAGGGGTAGAAGGAGAGAGGGAGAGGAGAGATACAGAGAGAGAGGATATGGAGAGAGGGAGAGGAGAGAGAGAGGAGAAGGGGGATTCAGTCCCATCTTCAGTGGGAGACAGAAGATCAGATTCACTGGAACCACGTGCTCATTTAATCTGATTAATTTTCATAGAGCAGCAAGATGAATTACTGTTGGCAGACAATAAACGATCTCTCTCTGCTCCTCTTGAATCCCAGCCCAGTCACTAGTCACTGTAGTGCCTGGTGCTCCAGCCTTCTGAAGTGTGCATAGGCAATCCGTGCTCTCACTCTGAGCAGTACATTTATTTTCAGATCAACTTTCTCAGACACATTCTCTTTTCTTTTCCCACATTCTATACAGGAATATATACACACTTGTATGTGTGTATACCACACATAGAAACACAACACACACATATACACATGCTCAAACACACACATACACG
Organism: Salvelinus namaycush; assembly: GCF_016432855.1. Lineage (NCBI taxonomy): Eukaryota > Metazoa > Chordata > Actinopteri > Salmoniformes > Salmonidae > Salvelinus > Salvelinus namaycush. The sequence goes on from NC_052343.1 coordinate 20,879,534, forward strand.
TGTGGACACAGACACAGACACAGACACAGACACACACACACACACAGACACACACACACACACAGACACACACACACACACACACACACACACACACACACACACACACACACACACACACACACACACACACACACACACACACACACACACACACACACACACACACAGATCCTATATGTGTCTCTCACAGTACAGCCAATCACCCTTGTGAAGAGTGAGGTCAGAGCAGAGCAGATGACTGCATGGTGTAGTGACACAATGAGTGGATGGTGTCCCACTGTGTCATTACTCATTGCCTTAGTGTTCCTGGTCCCTGCACCAGCTAGCCCCACGCACCCCTGGCCTTCACCCAGCCTCTCCCTCTTTGCCTGGCCTGATGATGTCATCAACACTCGCCCTGGTCTCTGACTCACAATAGAGCTTTGTGATTGGCTGAGCAGAGAGTGTGCTGACTGATACATCACTCCCCATCTTGTCTCTGAGGCTGGTGGTCTTCTATAGACATGGGTTCGACTTGAGATTGCTTAGTACTACTACAGTAAATCTACAGTACTAGACAATAGGCACATAAAAATGGAATCAAATGTGCTGGAACATTTTTGGGATATAACATATTTTCAACTATCAATAATAAAGCAGCCATGAGTTCCCTGGTGATGGGAGCGTCTCTCTCTCTCTCTCTCTCTCTCTCTCTCCCTCTCTCCATATTCCTTTTATTAATTTGTCGGCACAAGAAGCGTCTAATTGCAGCTCAGGCAGAGAGAGCCAGAGAGCTTTTCAAACAGCCCTTGGAAATCAAATTAATTGTTTTATGAGAGAAGTCTAGGGTCAATTACACATCTCACATAAAGTTGTGAGATTAAATAATAATGCATTGAAAACCATAGGGAAATATGTGTGTGTGTGCATGTGTGTGTGTGTTTGTGTACGCACGCGAGTATGTGTTCAAATCAAATCAAATTGTACCCGTCACATGCACCGAATACAACAGGTGAAATGCTTACTTTACAAGCCCTTAACACTTATTGTTCTTAAAACTGCATTGTTGGTTAAGTAAAAAATTTAAACATAACAAATAATTAACTTCTCTTGGGTAGGGGGCAGCATTCGGAATTTTGGATGAAAAGCATGCCCAAATTGAACTGCCAGCTACTCATCCCCAGAAGATAAGATATGCATATTATTAGTAGATTTGGATAGAAAACACTCTGAAGTTTCTAAAACTGTTTGAATCATGTCTGTGAGTATAACATAACTTATTTAGCAGGCGAAACCCCGAGGACAAACCATTCAGATTTTTTTTTTTTTAGGTTACTCTCTTTTCAATGAGATTTCATTGGGAAACCAGATTTCTAAAGGACCTTCTTGCAGTTCCTACCGCTTCCACTGGATGTCAACAGTCTTTAGAAATTGGGTGAGGTTATTCTTCAATTTTATTGATTCTTTCCATTAAAAAATACCTAAAGTTGTATTACAAAAGTAGTTTGAAATTTTTTGGCAAAGTTTACAGGTAACCTTTGAGATATTTTGTAGTCACGTTTCACAATTTGGAACCGGTGTTTTTCTGGATCAAACGCGCCAAATAAATGAACATTTTGGATATATATCAACGGAATTAATCGAACAAAAGGACCATTTGTGATGTTTATGGGACATATTGGAGTGCCAACAACAGAAGCTTGTCAAAGGTCAGGCATGAATTATATTTTCATTTCTGCGTTTTGTGTCGCGCCTGTAGGGTTGAAATATGCTTCTCTCTCTTTGTTTACAATGGTGCTATACTCAGATAATAGCATAGTTTGCTTTCGCCGAAAAGCCTATTTGAATTCTGACATGTTGGCTGGATTCACAACCAGTGTAGCTTTAATTTGGTATCTTTCATGTGTGATTTAATGAAAGTTAGATTTTTATAGTAATTTTTATAGTAATTCATTTGAATTTGGCGCTTTGCATTTTCTCTGGCTTTTTGCCAAGTGATACAGTAGCGTCTTGCCTAAACTCAGATTTTTGGATATAAATATGAACTTTACCAAACAAAACATACATGTATTTTGTAACATGAAGTCCTATGAGTGTCATCTGATGAAGATCATCAAAGGTTAGTGATTAATTTTATCTCTATTTCTGCTTTTTGTTACTCCTCTCTTTGGCTGGAAAAATGGCTGTCTATTTCTGTGACTTGGCTCATACCTTACATAATCGTTTGTTGTGCTTTCGTCGTAAAAGCTTTTTGAAATCGGACACTTTGGCTGGATTTACAACAAGTGTAACTTTAAAATGGTGTAAAATACTTGTATGTTTGAGGAATTTAAATTATGGGATTTCTGTCGTTTTGAATTTGGCGCCCTGCAGTTTCACTGGCTGTTGACGAGGTGGGACGCTACCGTCCCACATACCCTAGTGAGGTTAAAGAGCAGCAGTAAAATAACAGTAGCGAGGCTATATACAGGGGGTACCGGTACAGAGCCAATGTGCGGGGGCACCGGTTAGTCGAGGTAATTGAGGTAATATGTACATGTACTGTAGGTAGAGGTAAAGTGACTATGCATAGATAATAAACAGAGTAGCAGCAGCGTAAAATAGGGGGTATGGGGGGGACAATGCAAATAGTCTGGGTAGCCATTTGATTAACTGTTCAGGAGTCTTATGGCTTTGGGGTAGAAGCTGTAAAGAAGCCTTCCTGTTGGAAGGTGAACGTTTAACCCAGTCTGAGATCCTGAGTGCTCTGGAGCAGGTTTTCATCAAGGATGTCTCTGTACTTTGCTCCATTCATCTTTCCCTCGATCCTGACTAGTCTCCCAGTCCCTGCCGCTGAAAAACATCCCCACAGCATGATGCTGCCACCACAATGCTTCACCGTAGGGATGGTGCCAGGTTTCCTCCAGATGTGCCACTTGGCATTCAGGCCAAAGAGTTCAATCTTGGTTTCATCAGACCAGGGAATCTTGTTTCTCATGATCTGAGGGTCTTTAGGTGCCTTAGATGGAGGACACTGTGTTCTTGGGAACCTTCAATGCTGCTAAAAAAATTTGGTACTCTTCCCCTGATCTGTGCCTCGACACAATCCTGTTTCAGAGCTCTACGGACACTTACTCGACCTCATGGCTTGGTTTTTGCTCTGACATGCACTGTCAATTGTGGGACCTTATAAAGACAGGTGTGCACCTTTCTAAATAACGTCCAATGGATTGAATTTACCACAGGTGGACTCCAATCACGTTGTAGAAACATCTCAAGGATGATCAATGGAAACAGGATGCACCTGAGCTCAATTTCTGTTTAGAATATGTATGTAAATAAAGTTTCTGTTTTTTTCTGTATTTCCGCAAACATTTCTAAATGTTTTCACTTTGTCCTTATGGGCTATTGTGTGTAGATTGACGAGTATTTTTTATTTATTTAATCAATTTGAGAATAAGGCTGTAACATAACAAAATGCGGAAAATGTCAAGGGATTCTGAATACTTTCCGAATGCACAGTACCAATCTGTCACGTTTCTGACCATATTTCCTTTATTTTCCTTTGTTTTGTCTTTAGTTAGTATGGTCAGTGTGTGTGTTGGGGTGGGCAGTCTATGTTCTGTGTTTCTATGTGTAGGTTTGTCATTTGGCCTGATATGGTTCTCAATCAGAGGCAGGTGTTTTTCATTGTCTCTGATTGGGAACCATATTTAGGTAGCCTGTTTTCACTGTTTATTTGTGGGTGTTTGTTTCCTGTGTCAGTGTTCGTGCCACACGGGACTGTTTTCGGTTAGGTTACTTTGTTATTTTGTATTTGTGTCAGTTTATTTTGTATTTGTATTTTTTTTTTTTTGTATTTGTGTCAGCGGAGGTAGCGGTCCTGCTGCTGGGTTGTTGCCCTCCTACGGCCTCCTCCACGTCTCCTGATGTACTGGCCTGTCTCCTGGTAGCGCCTCCATGCTCTGGACACTACGCTGACAGACACAGCAAACCTTCTTGCCACAGCTCGCATTGATGTGCTATCCTGGATGAGCTGCACTACCTGAGCCACTTGTGTGGGTTGTAGACTCCGTATCATGCTACCACTAGAGTGAAAGCACCGCCAGCATTCAAAAGTGACCAAAACATCAGCCAGGAAGCATAGGAACTGAGAAGTGGTCTGTGGTCACCACCTGCAGAACCACTCCTTTATTGGGGGTGTCTTGCTAATTGCCTATAATTTCCACCTTTTGTCTATTCCATTTGCACAACAGCATGTGAAATTTATTGTCAATCAGTGTTGCTTCCTAAGTGGACAGTTTGATTTCACAGAAGTGTGATTGACTTGGAGTTACATTGTGTTGTTTAAGTGTTCCCTTTATTTTTTTGAGCAGTGTATATAAACTACCGTTCAAAAGTTTGAGGTCACTTAGAAATGTCCTTTTCCATGAAAACACACATGGAACGAGTTGCAAAATTAATAGGAAATATAGTGAAGACGTTGACAAGGTTATAAATAATGATTTTTAATTGAAATAATAATTCTGTCCTTCAAACTTTTCTTTCGTCAAAGAATCCTTCATTTGCAGCAATTACAGCCTTGCAGACCTTTGGCATTCTAGTTGTAAATTTGTTGAGGAAATTTGAAGAGAGTTCACCCCATGCTTCCTGAAGCACCTCCCACAAGTTGGATTGGCTTGATGGGCACTTCTTACATACCATACAGTCAAGCTGCTCCCACAACAGCTCAATAGGGTTGAGATCTGGTGACTGTGCTGGCCACTCCATTATAGACAGAATACCAGCTGACTGCTTCTTCCCTGGAGCGACGGCCTTCCTTCTTCAAGATCCCTTTAACCCTGTACAAATCTCCCACTTTACCACCACCAAAGCACCCCCAGACCATCACATTTCCTACACCATGCTTGACAGATGGCGTCAAGCACTCCTCCAGCATCTTTTCATTTTGTCTGCGTCTCACAAATGTTCTTCTTTGTAATCCAAACACCTCAAACGTAGATTTGTCTGTTCATAACACTTTTTCCCAATCTTCCTCTGTCCAGTGTCTGTGTTCTTTTGCCCATCTTAATCTTTTCTTTTTCTTTTAATATTTTCTTTTTATTGGCCAGTCTGAGATATGTCTTTTTTCTTTGCAACTCTGCCTAGAATGCCAGCATCCCGGAGTCGCCTCTTCACTGTTGACGTTGAGACTGGTGTTTTACGGGTACTATTTAATGAAGCTGCCAGTTGAGGACTTGTGAAGCATCTGTTTCTCAAACTAGACACTCTTATGTACTTTTCTCAGTTGTGCACCCGGGCTTCCCACTCCTATTTCTATTCTGGTTAGAGCCAGTTTGCGCTGTTCTGTGAAGGGAGTAGTACACAGCGTTGTACGAGATCTTCAGTTTCTTGGCAATTTCTCGCATGGAATAGCCTTAATTTCTCAGAACAATAATAGACTGACGAGTTTCAGAAGAAAGGTCTTTGTTTCTAGCCATTTTGAGCCTGTAATCGAACAGACAAATGCTGACGATCCAGATATTCAACTAGTCTAAAGATGGCCAGTTTTATTGTTTCTTTAATCAGAACAATAGTTTTCAGGTGTGCTAACATGATTGCAAAAGGTTTTCTAATGATCAATTAGTCTTTTAAAATGATAAACTTGGATTAGCTTACACAACGTGCCATTGGAACACAGGAGTGATGATTGCTGATAATGGGACTCTGTACGCCTATGTAGATATTCCATATAAAATCATCCGTTTCCAACTACAATAGTCATTTAAAACATTAACAATGTCTACACTGTATTTCTGATCAATTTGATGTTATTTTAATTGACAAAAAATGTGCTTTTGTTTCAAAAACAAGGACATTTCTAAGTGACCCCAAACTTTTGAACGGTAGTATGTGTAATAGATATATATCACACACACACACGCAAATCAACAAGAGACAAATAAGAAGAGAAGATAAATACTTTAACACTGATCTGTCATTGAGCTTGACATAATAGGATCACCACTGCAGACTGTCCACTGTCCCCAATGACTCTGGTCACTGAATATTAGCTGTCTTTATACTAACTACTATTATCTGTTCTTGTCCCAGCAGGCGATTCTGCCCTTCATCAGCCCAAGACCCAGCCAGCTCGGACAAAGAGATGTCTGGTCTGCTATCTAGTGATGTCATCTCAGACATTCTGATTCACATTGTGATGGATGGTCCTTTCTACTTTACTTCAGCGGAGTCAGGCTTATTAAGTCATAAAGGGTCCGGAAATATTATTCAGATACAATTGTATACATTTTATAACCCAGAAATGTATTTTGGAATGTTGCCCAGTTCCATAATGTGTCATAACGACTCAGGTCCTGGCCTGAGTCTCTGGGTCTGAGGATGGTTTCAGGTCAGGATGGACACAGCTCTAGACTGAGGATATGGTGTAGTCAGTGAACATGGTCAATATTCACTCCACACAGCCATCATCATCATCATCATCATCATCATCAGAAAAATCATTAGGTCTGGCTCATGCTTGAACCTCAAAACAATAAAAAATACAATAATCAATAAGTACATTTTACTGAACACAAAAAGGTCAGCTACCATTTGGCGGCCTGCAGCTTTGCCGTTAGCGCTAACCTAATCAAAACTATTGCTAATCTGACAATATTACCTTGAGACCTGCTGGCCATCGTTCAACAAGTTCACATTCACACTGAGCTGCTAAGCTAGCACTCATACGTGTCTTCAGAAACAGATAACCACATTAATTTATGTGTTTGTGTGTGTGTGTGTGTAAACTCAGATCAAATGTTGCCTTGATAACCCAATAATGACAACTACCTGTAAACAACACACAAACAGCACAAAGAAGACTGTCTCCAAGGTCCTTGTGTCCTTGTTGATGTGTTCTCAGACATCATTGAGGACAGTCAGGTCATTCTGTCTGTGGTGTTGTGTTCTCAGACATCAATGAGGACAGTCAGGTCATTCTGTCTGTGGTGTTGTGTTCTCAGACATCATTGAGGACAGTCAGGTCATTCTGTCTGTGGTGTTGTGTTCTCAGACATCAATGAGGACAGTCAGGTCATTCTGTCTGTGGTGTTGTGTTCTCAGACATCAATGAGGACAGTCAGGTCATTCTGTCTGTGGTGGTGTGTTCTCAGACATCAATGAGGACAGTCAGGTCATTCTGTCTGTGGTGGTGTGTTCTCAGACATCAATGAGGACAGTCATGTCATTCTGTCTGTGGTGGTGTGTTCTCAGACATCAATGAGGACAGTCAGGTCATTCTGTCTGTGGTGGTGTGTTCTCAGACATCAATGAGGACTGTCAGGTCATTCTGTCTGTGGTGGTGTGTTTTCAGACATCAATGAGGACAGTCAGGGCTGAGAAAGTAAAGTGTTGTGCTTCTTTACCCCGTCTTCCTCATCCTCACCTTCAGCTGAAGCAGCCAAACAGTAGGATTGCTCATGTGTTTTGCTAAAGCTTTCACTTTCTCTCTCCCATCTCTCTCTCTTTCACTTTCTGTCCACTCCATAAAAAAGACCTAAGGCCAATAAACTGAGTCTCTAACAACAAAAGAGAGGAAAAAAGAAAAGCAAGAAACACATTTATGGACAGTGAAATTGCCCTGTCACATAAAAATACTCATTATTGAGATAAATCACCCCATTCTATTCCCCAAATAATATCCATCCCCCCCACCGATCACCAGCACCTGTTATCACAGCAACAGACACACACACACACACACACACACACACACACACACACACACACACACACACACACACACACACACACACACACACACACACACACACACACACACACACACACACACACACACAGAGAGAGAGATACACACACACATTCACACATTATTTAACAGTCTTATAAACAGTCTATTGAATGATGACGAGACAATCAAAAACATGAACCCATTGTGTGACTCCTTATTAAAACACAACAATGCTGAGAGATATGGTGGACATACAGTGCTTCATTTGAGCCGGATCTTACCGAAACAGGATCCAACACCTCCCGGTACCTCTTTTGGCATGAACATTTTAAATTGAGAATAAAAGCTATCAGAAAGTTCATTTGAGTTGCCTCTTTGTTAATTCTCTGTTTGTCAGTGTCAAAGTAGCCTGTCATTTCGATCAATTGTGCAGTATTATGGTGCTTTCAAGACAACTGGAAACTCAGAAAAAAAAACGAGGTCATATCATTACATCAGTGATCTTCAGGTTGTAAAGGCGCCTGAGTCCCAGCTTTGGAACTCCGAGTTGGATGACCATTCAAAATGACTTTGCCCAGTCGGTGCTAGTTTTTTTCCCCCAAGTTCCCAGTTCCCTGTTGTTTTGAACGCAGCATTCAAAAGGATTATGCCAAAGTATTCAGTCATGTAAAAAGACGTAGAATTGCATGAAATGCGTTTATAAAAGGCAAACATTTTCCCGGACCCAAGGCCATTAAAAATGTTCCCCATGTGTGCAACTTCTCTAACGCTTCTACTCTACTGCTCTATGCCATTATGCAAATGAAATTATATGCATGCAATGTTTTATTATTATCAAGGTCAATTTTTTCTCATGTGTTTTCCGGTACCTCAGAGCTCCCCAGGTCCCCCCACCCCAACTCTCTTTTTGTTCCTGTACCTCCCGATATACAAATTAAGCACTGGGGCCATACAAGCGAACATTATCATTTCAAGTTCAATGTATTCGCATGCACAAACTGTTGATTTATTGTGACAAAACGCTAAATTGTAGTTGGTCCCATCCGATATCATGGCCCACGTTAGCCTTATGCTAACCTCAACACGTGGCACTGATTATATCCTGGCACAACTTCTTCCTCAGCCCATGAAAGATCTTAGACTTTATATTCACAAACCAATGGCATTTCTTAAAATATGTCAACCATTTTAAACCTACAAATTCAAGGTTTACTTGTTCTGTTGGTCTGTAACAAAATGTAATGTGCCATTATTGCACTGATGTATCCTTGACTAGGTTACTAGCTACTACTAACGTTTGACAACATTTTCTCGTTTTCGCATATACGACAAAATCCCACGTTTTCGTTTATCAGTTTCACACACGTCCATGTACTATTATGGGAAAAATATAAATGAGGTCCTTACAACATGGAAGTTAATCATACA